>NC_136708.1:22766135-22768635 GCF_947650265.1 Symphodus melops
GAGGACACGAGGATGGAGGAGAGAGGAGGCTCCTGGAGGACACAAGGATGGAGGAGAGAGGAGGCTCCTGGAGGACACGAGGAAGGAGGAGAGAGGAGGCTCCTGGAGGACACGAGGATGGAGGACAGAAGCGGCTCCTGGAGGACACAAGGATGGAGGAGATAGGAGGCTCCTGGAGGAGACAAGGATGGAGGAGAGAGGAGGCTCCTGGAGGAGACAAGGAAGGAGGAGAGAGGAGGCTCCTGGAGGAGACAAGGATGGAGAGACAGGAGGCTCCTGGAGGAGACAAGGATGGAGGGAGATAGGAGGCTCCTGGAGGAGACAAGGATGGAGGAGAGAGGAGGCTCCTGGAGGAGACAAGGATGGAGGAGAAAGGAACATCCTAAAGGAGATAAGGAAGGAGGACATAGGAAGATCCTAGAGGAAACAAAGGGAGTGAGGGTCGTGTGGAGACACATCACCCAAAGACAGCGTCCTGCAGCAGCTGAACCAATCAGGAATGAGAACCATCCTTCGTGTGTGTGTGTGTGTGTGTGTGTGTGTGTGTGTGTGTGTGTGTGTGTGTGTGTGTGTGTGTGTGTGTGTGTGTGTGTGTAACCTCCGACAGCTGATTCCTCTCAGCAGGTCATTCTTCCTCACGCTGAACATTTTATTCCTCTGCTGCATTGATCAGAGATGGACGCCGAGCAGAAGGGAGCGGTGCTTAATATAGAGCAGCAGTGCATCATGGGAGGTCCTCCTGGATCCCTTCACAGTGACTTCAGCCTCAGTGTCATCCTTCATTCACTTTGTGACTCATCTGCTGTGGATTATTAACGGAGCGAGACGCTGCAGGAGCTCCACACACACACAGTGAGGGAGCACAGCTACATGCTAACACGCTCACATGCTAACACGCTGACGTTCACAGGTAGAGGCTTCACAGGAAATGAAAGGATTGAAATAAGAGGTTTACCTTTAAGCAGCTGCTAAGACACTAGACATAAGTTCATACGATGTATTAAAAGACATCAACAAACATTTTTCTGAACAGTCACAACTGTTGCAAACGCTCATCTGGCTCGATTCCTCCTGCAGAGCTCAGGCTCCGGCTCTTTAGCACGCTGTCCGGTGCACGAAGTGTCAGCGCCGCTAAATGAATCTTTTTAATCAAATCTTTAAAATGAAAATCATCTACTGAGCAGTTTGAACACAATGCTCGCTGGGCTGCACCTTTTGTTTTTCCGGCTCTGATCTATCCCGTAAAAGCTCTCATGTGACATCTGGTAAGTTATGATGAAATACACCGCCGCCTGTTTGTGTCTAATGGAGAGTAATGAACACAAAAGCTTTTTATGAGTTCTTCATGCTGTAAAACAGCAATCATGGCAGAGAGGAGCTGAGATTTATTCAGAGCAGAACGTCTCTGATTGGGACTGTAATAATCCTGAGTGCTGCTGGTCAGCCTGTGGAAGGACGCTCTGTGAGGCTCGTTCAGACAATAAAGAGGCAGAACGATGTCGGAGGGAGGCAGGTTTAACGAGGGACGGTGTGGAGAGAGCCTTTCAAACAAGCACGAGATGGAGGGAAGAACAAGAGACGGAGAGGAGAGAGGTGCACTAACTGAAGGAGGGCTAAATGCTTTAAACGAGCTGCCGTTAAGTCTTTGGCTCCGGAGGACTTAATGACATCCTAAAGCCCACTAAGTCCTTTTACCAGCCCCCTAACCCCGTCTCAAACCAGCAGCAGAGTGGAGCCATACTGCTCTGATGGAGTGTCGACCAGGGACTTCCTGAAATGACAGCTAGAGACACGAGGATTAGCGAAATACGGCTAATGCCGCCGTCAAGCATCCGTCTGGACCGTGCGGCAGGAAAGCTGTCTTCTTCTTCTGAACTCAGACGAGCGTGCAGGTCGCCCTGACAACACGCCGCCTTGACGGGCAGCTTTCAAACATTCACGAGAAAAAATAACCACGCTAAAGACACGTCAGGGGATGTTTTCTTACATCAAATAATAAAAGAAAAAAAACCCTGAAAAAGGTCAGAATATGAGTAATATTTTCTGACCTTGTGTTAGCATACTGATGCTAGCGCTCTTTTAGTTAGCACGTAGCTTCACGTTGGCGACGGCCCCCGAGGTTTGAGATCAGACTCCACCCATCATCCTTCTCCTGCCTGGTGACCACAGAGCGTCCTGGTGATCGTCCTGCTGGTGACAACTCATCGACTAAACTTTCTGCTGAGTCATCCTGACCCTGAGAGGAGAAAGAGCGAGTCAGCAGATTTCAAGTGACAGCAGAGAGAGAGAGAGAGAGAGAGAGAGAGAGAGAGAGAGAGAGAGAGAGAGAGAGAGAGAGAGACAGAGAGAGCAGAGAGAGAGAGAGAGAGAGACAGAGACAGAGAGAGAGAGAGAGAGAGAGAGAGAGAGAGACAGAGACAGAGAGACAGAGAGAGAGAGAGAGAGAGATGAGAGAGAGAGACAGAGAGAGAGAGAGAGAGAGAGAGAGAGGAGAGACAGA
>NC_136708.1:22771135-22778496 GCF_947650265.1 Symphodus melops
CACACACACACACACACACACACACACACAGAGAGAGACTGATGATTATCAGATATTGACGGGGAACATGTGGCTCATTCTCCCTGTATGACTTGAGTTTAGGCTCAACAGAAACAAACTTTATTTCCTCCTCCGTCGCCTCCCCTGCTCCTCTGAGAAGCTGTTAAACACGCAGCGCAGCGTGTGTGTGTGTGCGCTCTAATCTCCTCAGGTGTAAACTGTAGATTACAGCGCGCAGGTACAGCTCCCATATTAAACAGCAGCCGCGGTCTCAAGAGAACGAAATGCATGAAATAAATAAATGTATGAGGCTTTTCATGTCTCACAGCGTCCACGTCTGCGGCTTTACATCCACAATCTGGTCGCTATCGTGACAATGAATCAGAGACTGTCGGACTCATCAGGGCTGAAACACACACACACACACACAAGTCATCAAATACACACTTCAAAAAACCACCATCAGGGGCTGTGAGTCAGAGACACACAGCCCCTGACTGTGTGTGTGTGTGTGTGTGTGTTTAATGTATGCAGGAGGAGGTTATAACATCTGCATCGTATACACACCGAGAGGTCCCAGGAAACAGATCCCATATGGCACTTCATCAAAGTTAATGTTTTCAGATAACACACACACACACACACACACACACACACAGGGTCCCGAGAACAGCTGCTGAGTGTATAGTTTTATTTAAATGAGTCGTCTGTGGGTAAAAGTTGAAGCGAAACCTTCCTGACAAACTTTGAAACAACACGTGTGACTATAACAAAAAGTCCCTTTTTGTCCCTGCTGGCCACCGTATCCCTCCCTTCAGTGTGTTGCATTTAAACAAGCTGTGAAAAATAAACAGAGTCCAGATGTTGGTGTCACAAAGGTTGTCGCTCTGCCGTGAGACTGAGCGGCGTTGCAGCGAGCGTGCAGGTGTGGAGAGAAACACACGGAGCTCGGCGTCCCCACCTGTGAACAGACGTCTCCGTGCACGTGACGCCAACAGTTCACACTGCTGCTCAAAGTGAGCTGAGTCACACACACACGTCGTCTTGTCTTGAAGCTTCAAACAAACTCTCGGAAGAAATAAGCCGGGACGTGTTTTAGATGACCACGTGTGTGAGCGGCGTGCGGGTTTGACTCTCTGAGACTCTGAGGCTTTCATGTGTTTTTAATCTCTCTTCCTCCTGAGTGGTTTCTTCGTTCCTGGATGAGTCTGAACACGTGCAGACTCTCTTCTTAAACCTGGATGTGGAGGATCTGAGACGCCGTGTTTTAACGACTTAAAGAGCCGAGGACAGTCAGAGGGTCATGACTGCGAACTTCAAACAGGAAGTCACAAAGGAAGCGTGGCGAGGATCTTAGAAGATCACTCAAAGATCTCTGATGTAATGATAAGAGTTGATGAAGGGGGCGTGGCCTCTTTGACTGACAGGGAGCTGCTAGCTGTCTTGCTAGGTGTTACCGCTCAGCTAATTAGGCCAATGACAGGTGTCTCTATATGTCAACCCTGTGATTGGCTGGCGAACAGCGCCAGGTGTAACCACGCCTCTCGCCTGATGACGGCTGGTGTCGGCTCCAGCATCCCGCCGACTTCAAGCGGGAAAAGCAGTATGGATGACGGACGGACGGATGGCTAACCTTCTTCACAGCGCAGCAGCTGTATTTCAAACCAACATGGCCGACTGTTGAAAATGCAGACATCACAGTTTAATCAGGCACACAGGAACGCCAAGACAAGCAAAATCCAACACTTATTTCCCCAGACATCACCGCTCCTCATACCCGCTAATTTGTTGTTTTTCATAAGCAGCAGAAGAGGAAGAGGAGGAGATCTGAGGAAGGACGAGCAGGTGTGAGACACTTGGACAGACACGTGGACTCTCCGAGAAGCTGCTGAGCTCAGGAGAGATTGGCTTTATAGTCCCGGCGCTGCGTTTGAGGTGTCTCCTTCACTTCTCTTCCTCCACTTTGCTCTAATTATCCTGCAGAGAAACAAACTCGATTTGTCAGCCGGAGATTTAATTGAGGTTTCCTCGTGGAAATCATTTCAGAGCTGTAAAGAGCGCTGCGGAGCGAGCAGCCTCTTATTATTAGTACTTTCATTACAGAGGCCGTAATTACTGCAGAGATAGAACGAATCACAGATTGTACACAGTCTGTATGTGCACCCTGAACCCTCCTTTCACATGAAACACAAACAAAGAGGTGCATTATGGAGTCGGCTCATTGGAGCGTTTAACACCTGAGGCGTGTGTTATATTTGAGAGCGTTCGCTTTAAGCACATTTACAGATTACTGACAGGAAGTCAGAAGCAGAATGAACTTTATGTCGCTGTAGCTGTAGTACAAAAACAATATGAAGAGAGAAAACAATATATACCCTCGTGGGGCCGGTCCCGTGATGTTTACCACCAGTCCCACTCAACAAGGATCCTATTCATTCCTTAGACGCATATCTTTATGAGGGCTGGCACCAAACACTTAGAAAACATGGACCTAGTCTCAGTGACCACCCTGCAGCAACCTCCACTCTTAAAAATATGCAAAAGTGTAACATGCTGCAGTACCTGGAGTGTCCACTAGAGGCTGGCTGCAGTACCTGGAGTGTCCACTAGAGGCTGGCTGCAGTACCTGGAGTGTCCACTAGAGGCTGGCTGCAGTACCTGGAGTGTCCACTAGAGGCTGGCTGCAGTTCCTGGAGTGTCCACTAGAGGCTGGCTGCAGTACCTGGAGTGTCCACTAGAGGCTGGCTGCAGCAGCACAGGAAGTCACACACACACCTCTTTGTATTCACAATAAGGCGTGGAGCTGAGCTGATTGACAGGTGGGCGCCGTGTCACGGTTTGTCAGGAGGCTTCAAACCTGCAGCTCACGCTTCCTTATGCAGCCATGTTTGATGTAACGTCATGTGTTTCCATGGCAACAATCATGTTGATTGATAAAATCCAAGATTGTCCTCTGGTTTTTAAAACTATAGGACAGAGTTGAGTTGATAAAAGTGATCGACCAAACAAATAACATAGTTTTGATTGATTTAGATATTTCGGTGTAAAAATTCAACATAATAAACCTTTTAGAATAAAGTCTTTAAAGTTGAGTTCATGTTGTCAATCTTAATAAATCATTTGAAATATTTACTCATATTATTGTCATTATTTTTTTGCACAAACAGTTGTCCCCATAACAATGGCTTTAAATTAAAAAAGGGGTGGAGTCCGGCGGACTGAGCCCTGTCCTCTGATTGGCTGCTGGAGTCTATTATGATAATGAGGAGGGCGTGGCCTGGAGCGGGAGAGGCTGGGCTGCTGTGAGCGGCTTCATTGTGTCGTTGGGACTCGGAGTGGGCACACCGTCTCTCTCTCTCTCTCTCTCTCTCTCTCTGTGTGTGTCTCTCTGTCAGCTCGCTCGCGCTGGATTTATACCTGGAGCGGCTCGCGGCTGCTGGACTGGAGGAGGATTTTTTCCCACTGGTTCGGTCCCGATTGTTGGATGTTAGCGGAGCTGTAGTGGATTACTGGGAGCGCGTGCTGGTGCCGGACTCTGACTGGTCTGTCTGTGAGGAGATGTGGACACACAAAGGTCAGTGTTTCTTCTTCTTCTGACGTTTTCTCCCTCCAGGAAGCCCTGCGTCTAAGCTGTGTGTGTGTGTGTGTGTGTGTGTGTGTGTGTGTGTGTGTGTGTGTGTGTGTGTGTATGTGTGTGTGTGCAGGAAGTGTGTGTGTGTGTGTTCTTGCAGAAAGCAGCGGGATGCACCGGGTGGGACTGTGTGTATTTTGTGCGCATCATGCTCTCAGAGTGTGTGTGTCTCTTTGGGGGTTGGTGTGTGTGTTTTGCATTTTTGATTGATGGCTGTCAGTCAGCCGGGCAGCCGAAGAGGCAAGTGTGTGTGCGCGCGCGCGCGCGTGCGCGTAGCTGCTTTAAGTTGAGCTTTCAGCTGACGGAGTCTTCGGGGCTCATCGCAGGGGGAGTCTGCTCTTTCCCTCCTGTTATCTTCATGATAAACATGAGGAGCAGATCGGTCCAGAGCCGCGCTCGGCCTCACTGGCTGCCTGTCTTTGTCCCCTGTGCAGGATGAAGGGGTTAATGTTCCGGCTGGCAGAGAGGAGACTCGGCTATCAGGATGAAAACAGGATTCTGTTCTGGGAGATTTGGATCAGCTCCTTTACAGAATGTGATCCAGTGTTTGTATTTCAGCCTGAGATGAACACACTGATATCCACCATGATGTGCTCTGTCCTTGAATACATGAAAACTGTGTAAAATCAGAGCTCAAAGTCTGAACACACACACACACACACACACACACACACACACACACACACTGAGTGTGAGCTCATCAGTGAGACGATGATTAGTTTACTGTAAGAAACAGTCCCCACATTTTAGACCCAGACGAGACCAGCTGAGGAAGAATAAACAGTGATGAATATATACAATAAAGTGTGTGTGTGTGTGTGTGTGTGTGTGTGTGTGTGTGTGTGTGTGTGTGTGTGTGTAGGAGCCGGGTCAGAACCTGCTCCATGAATGTGTCATCCTTCGTCTCTGTGTTTGTGTCCCTGTCCTCCCTCACACTCGGACAAAACGCTGATCATCACAGAGACCACACCTGACCCACCTGGGGTCAGGGCCCCTCTTCAGGGGGGGGACGTGTTGCGTGAAATCTGATTGGCCCTCCTCGAAGGTGTGCAGACGTCACACTCTGTGCCAGGAGCCGCTCTGCCTTGTGTCCCTGTGGCGTTTTTAAAACCGTCTGTCCCTCGTGTCCGCACTGAGCGTTCAGTTTGGCTCCGCCCTCTGCACGTCTCATTTCACTTCTGTCCCTTTAAATCTCAGGAGAGGAGCGAACAGGCGTGATAGTTTCCCCCGGGTTCATGAGCTGATGGCGTTAAGGTCAACAGGTGGGCGGAGACGTTGGTTCTGGTGGTTCCTGGAACTGAACGTTTTTTATTGGTGGAGACGCTTTGATTGGTCCGATCAGGGAGTTAATGATTCGCTCTCTGAGGAAATGGCGTGGAGTGGATTTGATTAGCCTCTCGTTGGGCCTCCGTGGCGCTCTGTTTGAATGTTTCGTTTCCACCTGTGAATTAAAGTGGACACGCCTCCTGCTCATGAACAACCAATCACATCCCATGATACGTCATGTTCATGCTGTCTGGTTTGGTGGCGAGATCATGAGCGGGCCCGCACACACACACGTGGTCGTGGCTTGGCGTGCGGCGTGGAGGTTAAACTCTTTTACGGTGTGTGTTCTGGTTTAACGGCCTGACATTAATGTTTAAGAGCTGCTTCACGGCTCGACACCATTCATAACGGCCGTAAAACGCTCGGCTGCTCCTGCACGCCGCTCCATTCACATTCAGCTCGTGTGTTGATGTTGTTTGGATACAAAGGGCGCCATGTTTACGACGCACATACAGGAAGTGGGCGGGGCACAGAGTCTAGTAACGTGGACTGTTTAACGTCTTTTACTCCGTTTCACCC
Organism: Symphodus melops; assembly: GCF_947650265.1. Taxonomy (NCBI): domain Eukaryota; kingdom Metazoa; phylum Chordata; class Actinopteri; order Labriformes; family Labridae; genus Symphodus; species Symphodus melops. The sequence goes on from NC_136708.1 coordinate 22,776,612, forward strand.
GGAGGTCAAAGTCCACATGTTGTTTTAACTGAGATAAACCTGGATTAACCCCCCCCCTGTCCCTCGCCCCCCCCCCCCCCCCCCCCCCTTTCGCCAGCGTGGCCTTTATGGTTCCTGTGACAGCGTGTGAACGTCTCCGTGCTCGTCGCAGAGCGCTCTGAGTGAACTTCCTGCCTCACAGGTCTTCACCTCCGGGTGCCTTTGGACACAGTAAGCCGTGCGTCCCCGGCGGGATGGAGGCGGGCGGACGGACGGGTGGATGGCGAGACGGAGGAAGAGAGACTGAGAAGCAGGAAGATTAGCCGCGGCTGTGAAAGCTCACAAACTGCTGCATGTCATCAACCATTCTGTTCTCTGTACAAATCTGCAGCGCGGGACTCGCCTTTGCTTTTCTTCTAATCCTGTGTGTGTGTGTGTGTGTGTGTGTGTGTGTGTGTGTGTGTGTGTGTGTGTGTCTGCCTAACCGAGCTCGACTGTAGTAAATAAAAGTTGTCAGAATCAGTAAATAATCAGTGTGAGCAGATGTTTCTGCTTCTTCTCTATAAAAGCATCTCCAACATTGATCCTAGTCTGAGCAGCTTTCTGTAGCTTCAGTGTTTAGCCAGCTCTGCATGTGGTGGACACTGTAGCTTCAGTGTTTAGCTAGCTCTGCATGTGGTGGACACTGTAGCTTCAGTGTTTAGCCAGCTCTGCATGTGGTGGACACTGTAGCTTCAGTGTTTAGCTAGCTCTGCATGTAGAGACACTGTAGCTTCAGTGTTTAGCCAGCTCTGCATGTAGAGACACTATAGCTTCAGTGTTTAGCCAGCTCTGCATGTGGTGGACACTGTAGCTTCAGTGTTTAGCCAGCTCTGCATGTGGTGGACACTGTAGCTTCAGTGTTTAGCCAGCTCTGCATGTGGTGGACACTGTAGCTTCAGTGTTTAGCCAGCTCTGCATGTGGTGGACACTGTAGCTTCAGTGTTTAGCCAGCTCTGCATGTGGTGGACACTGTAGCTTCAGTGTTTAGCCAGCTCAGCATGTGGTGGACACTGTAGCTTCAGTGTTTAGCCAGCTCTGCATGTGGTGGACACTGTAGCTTCAGTGTTTAGCCAGCTCTGCATGTGGTGGACACTGTAGCTTCAGTGTTTAGCCAGCTCTGCATGGGTCTGTAAAGCTTTCTGCGTTCTAACCTCTCTCCATGTTTCTTCTCCAACATTGATCCTAGTTTGAGCAGCTTTCTGCTGCTGGAGCTTATTAGAAACATGCAGAGGCTTTTTAGCTCGGGTACAATCACTTCTATCTGAAGCAGTTCCACTGCCCGCTTCCATCGCTGCAACACCTGTTCACCTGATAACTGCTCTCATATCTGGCAAACCCAGGGGCGTCCTAAACGGCCTTCAGAGCCCCGCCTACCTTCTCTGGTCCAATCAGATCCAGAGCATTCAGGAGCAGATAACCAATAACAGAGTCGGTGTGTGTGTGTGTGTGTGTGTGTGTGTGTGTTAATGAATCAGATGAGTGTAATTCAGACTGCTGAGGTCGTAGATCTGTGTTCCACTCGCTCTCTCGTCCTCCTTTTGCTCCATTAGTCCAGAGACCAAGAGATTCGCTGATGTCAGGAGCTCCACAAAGTTACATCAGAGCTGCACACACACACACACACACACACACACACACACACACACACACAGTGCTGAGGTCATGTCGCGGGGTAACCAGAGTATCCTGACACACACACACAAACACACACTCTCAGAGTACAAGTGTGAGTGTGTGATGTTTTTGTAAGGCTCAGTGATACAAAATGAGGGAATCAAGAAGACAGGAAGTTCTCAGACCTTTTAGTGTGTGTGTGTGTGTGTGTGTGTGTGTGTGGTTTCCTCCCGTCTCTGCTGTGTGCTGT
>NC_136708.1:22778696-22796196 GCF_947650265.1 Symphodus melops
TTTATCGTGGGTTTCACTACGACCTTTACCTGGTGACCAACGGGAGGCACGGGAAGAACATCGACGGCGAGTGGAACGGCATGGTGGGAGAGGTGAGGACTTTGACCTGAGACAGTCAGGAAAAGGTCGTGACCACGCTGAAGCAAAGACGTCAGAGTGAGCGTGTTGTGGGCGACACACAGACTTCCTGTCCTCCACAGTTTAGCAGGCCAGAACACAAACACGCCGTGTTGATGTGGTCGCTGTGACATAAGTCTCTTATTTCCTGCGTACAGTGGCGTCGCCTTCCTTTCTCATCAGCCTTTGTTGTGTTTGTAAAAAAGAGAGTTTGATATGAGAGACCCCGTAAAATTCTTTTTATCCTGCCTGCAATCCTTCAAAGCGACCCAGCGAGAGGATTGGACCCAAATCGAAGGAGAAGACAGGAAATATGGAGGGAGGCTGTCAAACGGATTAGTGCTGGAGAGACTCGGAGAGAGAGATGAGCGAGCGAGCGAGCGAGCGAGCACACAGTGAAACTGTACATGAATGAGCGTCTGTTGGCAGATATTCTGCTGTTTCCATGATGCCAACCCCCCCTGGTGGCTGTTTGTTTTACATGGATTTAGACGGAGGACACAAGTGTGTTTTACTGTCTTTGTGGGGACCAGTCTCAGTTTAAGAAGCTTCTGACCCCATTCTTAGACCCGGTCTAAGAAGGACCCAGTCTTAGAAGGACCCGGTCTAAGAAGGACCCAGTCTTAGAAGGACCCGGTCTAAGAAGGACCCAGTCTTAGAAGGACCCGGTCTAAGAAGGACCCAGTCTTAGAAGGACCCGGTCTAAGAAGGACCCAGTCTTAGAAGGACCCGGTCTAAGAAGGACCCAGTCTTAGAAGGACCCGGTCTAAGAAGGACCCAGTCTTAGAAGGACCCAGTCTTAGAAGGACCCAGTCTAAGAAGGACCCAGTCTTAGAAGGACCCGGTCTAAGAAGGACCCGGTCTTAGAAGGACTTGGTCTTAGAAGGACCCGGTCTAAGAAGGACTCGGTCTTAGAAGGACTTGGTCTTAGAAGGACCTGGTCTTAGATGGACCCGGTCTTAGATGGACCCGGTCTTAGAAGGACTCGGTCTAAGAAGGACTCGATCTTAGAAGGACTCGATCTTAGAAGGACTTGGTCTTAGAAGGACTTGGTCTTAGAAGGACTCGGTCTTAGAAGGACTCGGTCTTAGAAGGACTTGCTCTAAGAAGGACCCGGTCTTAGAAGGACTCGGTCTTAGAAGGACTCGCTCTAAGAAGGACTTGGTCTAAGAAGGACTCGATCTTAGAAGGACCCGGTCTTAGGAGGACTCGGTCTTAGAAGGACTTGGTCTTAGAAGGACTTGGTCTTAGAAGGACCCGGTCTAAGAAGGACCCGGTCTTAGAAGGACTTGGTCTTAGAAGGACTTGGTCTTAGAAGGACTTGGTCTTAGAAGGACCCGGTCTTAGAAGGACTTGGTCTTAGAAGGACCCGGTCTTAGAAGGACTTGGTCTAAGAAGGACCCGGTCTTAGAAGGACTTGGTCTTAGAAGGACCCGGTCTTAGAAGGACTTGGTCTAAGAAGGACCCGGTCTTAGAAGAATGGATTTTCACATGTTCAGTTTTATATTTGAACAGCTGAGGTCCCTCGGATCCTGAAAAAGACCAGTTTGACCGTCACAGTCTCAGACCGGCACCAAGCATCGGGCCTTTTGTCCTCCAGCCTTCACGTCCTCCTCCACCGTGAATCTTTTAAGTGTTGTTTATTCACGTCAGCTGTGAAGCACTTCCTGAACAGGAGCACCTCTTTTAGCTCTTTACGCTTCCCGTCGCAGTTTGAAAAAAACATCACAACGTTTATCGCAATTATTTCTAAAATCTGCTGTGAAATCATTTTAGGCCAAAACAAACAAGTCAGCGAAATTCTGGAGGGACTGCTGATTGGTTTAACCTCAGCCTATCAGGGAAGAGATGGCGTCCTGTGAGTGCGCTCTAAGAATTGTGACTTGAAGAGCGTTTAGAGCGGCGCCTCAGCGGGGGAGGGGGGGGTTCTGTAGAGCCTTTTGTCTTCTACAGGTTTTTGGGACCAGGTCCAGATCCAGGACTTAAACTAATGACTTTGGTCCACCGCCAACATCTCTAACCTCCACGGTCCCTCCGCTTCATCCAATAACCTGTGTTAGCTGTCAGGTGAATCCTCTCACTTCCTCACCTTCTCACCCGCCGGCAGGGGAGCGCCTGGAAAGTTTGACTTTCTACCAACAATGAGGAAGCGTGCGCTCTGAGAGCTTTTCATTCAAAGACTCGTTCTATGAAGGGATCAGAAAGGTCAGGAAGCTTTTCAGCAGCTGAATCAAAGGAAGCATGGAGCTGAACGCTTGATCTCATTTAACCACATTCTTTAACTATGAACTCCTTTGTTGCTTATTTCAGCTGCTTCAGTCCCTCCACACTTCTCACCCGAGGCGTCCTGTTTTTCAGGTGGTGTCCAACAGGGCGGACATGGCCATCGGTTCTCTCACCATAAACGAGGAGCGGTCCGAGGTGGTCGAGTTCTCCGTTCCGTTCGTGGAGACGGGCATCAGCGTCATGGTTTCTCGGAGCAACGGCACCGTGTCTCCTTCTGCGTTCCTTGGTGAGTTACCGGACGGCTCAGAGCGTCAGAAGAAGTGAAGCCTCGTTTAGAGCGCCCCCTGCTGACAGGCTGCAGTAAAGCTCATAAAGCTGCTTCCTTTAAGTGTACAGATGGAACAAAACGTGATTATAAATATTTCTTTAACCTGCTGTGTTGAAGCTTCTCTGACAACAAGGCAGCAGCCAGTATGTCCTCCTTCTAACATCCTGCTCCTGCATGCTCTGTGGTCCATCGTCCTCCATGTTTGTTTTTTCTGAAGTCACGTTTGATCACGTGAGTTTCTGTGAGATCTCGTGTGGTCTCCCGTGTTAAAGATTGTCTTGTGTGTGGTCAGTTTAAAATGATCTGTGATTAGGCGGGCTGGTTCCACAGGACGTGCTCCGGGTTCAGGTCTCTCTCCTGTTTCTGAACTGAAGACAACATGACTGAGTCACCTCGAAGCTGTCGGCTTCCTGGCTTTCTGTCTCTTTGTTACTGAGAGATAATGTTGGAGCCGGAGAATCTTTCTGAATCCACTTTAAAATCCACTCAGAAGGAGAGGCTTGAACTCAGCCTTTCTCTCCTGAAACAAACACTTCCCTGGATACTACAACAGGTCGGAAAGGCAATTGCTTCTACCTTTGAGCAAGGCACCGAACCCCGTTAGCTCCTGTAGCGCTGCTAGGTGGCCAACAGAGATGGTGACTGAAATCTGGCTTTCACAGTTAATCATTCAAACCTCTTTTAGCCATGAGCTGCAGAACACAAGTACAAGATCACAGAGAACTACAAGATCACAGGAAGAACTACAAGATCACAGGAAGAACTACAAGATCACAGGAAGAACTACAAGATCACAGAGAACTACAAGATCACAGGAAGAACTACAAGATCACAGGAAGAACTACAAGATCACAGGAAGAACTACAAGATCACAGAGAACTACAAGATCACAGGAAGAACTACAAGATCACAGGAAGAACTACAAGATCACAGGAAGAACTACAAGATCACAGGAAGAACTACAAGATCACAGAGAACTACAAGATCACAGAGAACTACAAGATCACAGGAAGAACTACAAGATCACAGGAGAACTACAAGATCACAGAGAACTACAAGATCGCAGGAAGAACTACAAGATCACAGGAAGAACTACAAGATCACAGGAAGAACTACAAGATCACAGGAAGAACTACAAGATCACAGGAAGAACTACAAGATCACAGAGAACTACAAGATCACAGGAAGAACTACAAGATCACAGGAGAACTACAAGATCACAGAGAACTACAAGATCGCAGGAAGAACTACAAGATCACAGGAAGAACTACAAGATCACAGGAAGAACTACAAGATCACAGGAAGAACTACAAGATCGCAGGAAGAACTACAAGATCACAGAGAACTACAAGATCACAGAGAACTACAAGATCGCGTGGGGATAAATTTAAAAACATGCTAACAACACGTCTGTGTGTCTGTCTGGATGTTTTGTAGTTCCTTCGGTTCCTGTTTTGACGTCGTCCATGTTTTGTACAGCTTGTGAGGGAAGCTCATTGAGCTGCTAATCAGCAGCGTTGATGATTTGATGTCCTTTAATGTGAAGATGTGGGTCTTTGAGGGGGCGGAGAAGAGTTCAACAATGGCTCCTGATAAATTACATAAGCCCACACAATGTGCTGCATGATCCTGGGTTATGTAACAGGCCTTTAGTCTCACACTCAAGGATCACACTCATAACTTTGAACCGCTCGAGCTTTACATTCAGCAGGTCAGCTGATGGCCTCTCAGGAGATATCTCCTCTGGATGTACAAATCTGCTTATTCCAGACAAGCAGAGAGAGGGAGCGTGAGAGAGAGCGAGCTGGAGGCGGAGGAACATTAAAACAGATAAAGAATGTGACAGAGAGATGAAGAGAGGCAGAGTGTTGTCAAGCACCCATCCAAACAAACGGCCATGCAGAGGTTGAGCCTCTTTGATCGAGAGAGCCATAAAACAGCTTCTGATATTTTCAGATGTTGCAGCGGCTGCTTGACACACTGCTCTGTGTGTGTGTGTGTGTGTGTGTGTGTGTGTGTGTGTGTGTGTGTGTGTGTGTGTGAGAGTATAAATGAGAAGTAAACCTGCGACCAATTGGCCCGTTTGCACACAGCTCCGTCTCAGGCTGCTACGTCTTTAAACCCTCCATCTGTGCTGAGAATCTGCTCCTGTCAATATGTTCTGATACAGTCACAGCACAAAGTCTCTTTGAACTTTCGACCTCCCTCAAAGCTTCGTGGACCGAGACGAGGCGAGACCGAAAAAATGAATGCTGGGAAAATTTGCAGTAAATTGAGAAATGACAATAACTCCAAGAGCTTGAAAAAGGCTTTGAGTCGTCAGAAGGCTTGACAAGTGCTCTTCGCTCCATCGACCATATAAACGCTGCTCTGATTTGAAAGTGTCGGCTCCTGCAGTGTCTCGTTGTCTCCCTCCGTAGACCTGATCTGTTCCTCGCACTCCTTCAGGGATCTGTTTCACACTCGCAGCGCTGCAGGAGAACATCCATCCGTCTGTCAGAGGACATTTAGGAGACAATGTGAGACACGTCACGCTTGGAAGGAGGTGTGTGTGTGTGTGTGTGTGTGTGTGTGTGTGTGTGTGTGTGTGTGTGTGTGTGTGTGTGTGTGTGTGTGTGTGTGTGTGTGTGTGTGTGTGTGTGTGTGTGTGTGTGTGTGTGTGTGTGTGTGTGTGTGTGTGTGTGTGTGTGTGTGTGTGTGTGTGTGTGTGTGTGTGTGTGTGTGTGTGTGTGTGTGTGTGTGTGTGCCATCACTCATCCTGGTGATTCAGAAATAAAAGCCTCGAACGAACGAGTGCAGCGAAACTCTCTGAACAAATAACCAACTGGTGCTTGAGTACGAGCGGGCGGGGAGTTTGTGTGGACGCCACCTCCGCCCGGGGTCGTTTACTGAACACGTGACTTTGACTTGTGGTGATGTGGGTTTGGACCTGAATCTGTTCCCTTCACATGAGGCTTCTCTGGTTCGTGGTGGCTTCCTGCGTTGTGTGTGCATCATCAGCTCCTGTGGTCATGTGTTCCATATGGAGGCAGCGCGCTGTGACTACAGGCCATCCGCTCGTCCCTGTGTTGATGGAAGTGCAGCTCGCTGTCCTTGTCTCGTCCCTGCTGCTGTGCGGAGCAGAGCGAGCATGTTGGCGAGCATGTTGGCGAGCAAAATGAATAAGTAACGCCGTCGCTTGAGTCTGAAATGGCTGCTGAAGCGTCCTTGAGGAAGGGCATCTAAACCTCATTAGCCCCGACCTCGACCCGCCATCTGCCCCAGTGGATCCGCTCGCCGCCACCAGAAGCCGACTCACGAGGACGCCGTGACTTCACTTAACTTTGGTGTTTAATCACAGGTGTAAAATAGAAGACAGTGTTTGCACGCTGCCTCGGACTGAAGGACACGAGTCACCTCGTCAACATTTAGGAACAATACTGCGTCCAGTCAGCAGGGGGAGCTCTAAATACTTTGGCTTCACTTACAGGCGGCTGTCTCTCTGACTGTCATGGCGTCCATGACTCAGACGCTGATTTCTCTCCCTGGATGTTTAACTGTTTGAAGCCGCCTGAAAAACCGCCACAATGACCCACCTGTCAGTTAACTCAGCCACGCCCACAAATTGCTGAGTCGGTACCTGTAACCCTGCACCTGCACGGACGCTTCTGGCTGCTCAGTCAGGAACAATGACTTCCTCACTTTGGGAAGAGGGTTCAGAAAAGGATCCTGGAGCCTGTCGGCGACGGCGTGTCGGCGACGGCGTGTCGGCGACGGCGTGTCGGCGACGGCGTGTCGGCGACAGCGTGTTGGATTGAGCATGAAAAGAAGAGTGCATGTTTCTGACACGTCATCAAATGGATGGTTTTATGAGGGAGCATTGGTTCTGATTCAGACCCCACAGTGAGCTCTGCTGGTCCCTCTCAGTCCTCCTGACTCTTCGAGGCCTCACGGTCCTGCAGCCTGGCGGTTTGTCTCCCCCCCCCCCCCCCCCTCTCTTCCTGGATGTAACACTGAGAGACGAAGGTGTTGATGAGTGGGCCCGGCAGCGCGGCCCGGCAGCGCGGCTCGTCTCTGCGGCGCTGTTTGATTAGTGTTACAGCTGCTGCTGCTGTCGACAGAAAAGCCCCGCTCATTTGGCACATCTCCCAAGTCTGGGCTTGTTAGACTTGTACCTGTGACTTGAGGAAGGCGCCTCCACAGCCTCCACCCAAAGGTGTTCACCTCGTCTGTCAGAGTGCATCTGTTCCACAGCTACTAAAAACACTCGTTTCTAAGAGTGAAGTCAGAGTCACTCATTTCCTCTAGATCCACTTTTTAAGAAACTGTCTTTAGGTCCTGACAGAACTTAATAACTCAGGTTCTCTGAAAAAGGAACAAAGTAAATCCATCATCTGTATCAGTTTGTAAGTCTGTAAAAACTTCAACCAATGTCTGCCACGAGGTCCCAATCTGATGAACCAATCACAGGCCTCCCTGTCTCCCTGCTCTCTGATGAACCAATCACAGGCCTCCCTGTCTCCCTGCTCTCTGATGAACCAATCACAGGCCTCCCTGTCTCCCTGCTCTCTGATGAACCAATCACAGGCCTCCCTGTCTCCCTGCTCTCTGATGAACCAATCACAGCCTCCCTGTCTCCCTGCTCTCTGATGAACCAATCACAGCCTCCCTGTCTCCCTGCTCTCTGATGAACCAATCACAGGCCTGCCTGTCTCCCTGCTCTCTGATGAACCAATCACAGGCCTGCCTGTCTCCCTGCTCTCTGATGAACCAATCACAGCATCCCTGTCTCCCTGCTCTCTGATGAACCAATCACAGGCCTGCCTGTCTCCCTGCTCTCTGATGAACCAATCACAGCCTCCCTGTCTCCCTGCTCTCTGATGAACCAATCACAGGCCTGCCTGTCTCCCTGCTCTCTGATGAACCAATCACAGGCCTCCCTGTCTCCCTGCTCTCTGATGAACCAATCACAGGCCTCCCTGTCTCCCTGCTCTCTGATGAACCAATCACAGCCTCCCTGTCTCCCTGCTCTCTGATGAACCAATCACAGCCTCCCTGTCTCCCTGCTCTCTGATGAACCAATCACAGGCCTGCCTGTCTCCCTGCTCTCTGATGAACCAATCACAGGCCTGCCTGTCTCCCTGCTCTCTGATGAACCAATCACAGCATCCCTGTCTCCCTGCTCTCTGATGAACCAATCACAGGCCTGCCTGTCTCCCTGCTCTCTGATGAACCAATCACAGCCTCCCTGTCTCCCTGCTCTCTGATGAACCAATCACAGCCTCCCTGTCTCCCTGCTCTCTGATAACCAATCACAGCCTCCCTGTCTCCCTGCTCTCTGATGAACCAATCACAGCATCCCTGTCTCCCTGCTCTCTGATGAACCAATCACAGCCTCCCTGTCTCCCTGCTCTCTGATGAACCAATCACAGCCTCCCTGTCTCCCTGCTCTCTGATGAACCAATCACAGCCTCCCTGTCTCCCTGCTCTCTGATGAACCAATCACAGCCTCCCTGTCTCCCTGCTCTCTGATGAACCAATCACAGCCTCCCTGTCTCCCTGCTCTCTGATGAACCAATCACAGGCCTCCCTGTCTCCCTCTGTCTCTTGAGTTCATGCTGTTTACTTCTGATGAGAGGTTAGACGATGTTTCTACACGATGAAGAGATGAGAAGAATAACACTGAAAATGTTTCTTTGTTGAAGGGAGGTCAGAGGTCAGATCGTTTGTTGTGTCACTTTACAGATGAGTGGCACATTTCTCTAACGTGTGTGTGTGTGTGTGTGTGTGTGTGTGTGTGTGTGTGTGTGTGTGTGTGTGTGTGTGTGTGTGTGTGTGTGTGTGTGTGTGTGTGTGTGTGTGTGTGTGTGTGTGTGTGTGTGTGTGTGTGTGTGTGTGTGTGTGTGTGTGTGTGTGTGTGTGTGTGTGTGTGTGTGTGTGTGTGTGTGTGTGTGTGTGTGTGTGTGTGTTGCAGAGCCCTACAGCCCAGCCGTGTGGGTGATGATGTTTGTCATGTGCCTGTCGGTGGTGGCTGTCACCGTCTTCATCTTCGAGTTCTTCAGCCCCGTCGGATACAACCGCAGCCTGCAGAGCGCCAAAAGTAAGATCCAGTCACTCCGGCATCGGCACGCCAATCAAGCCCTCCGCCGCCGCTCATTTCACAGCATTATTAGCGAGCTGTCACTTTGTCACTTATGTAAGCGAGAGGGGGCTGATTTGAGAAGGGCGTTTGCTCAAATTATGCAAAGTGTCGTGGCTTTTTCTTTTTTTCTGCACATGAGTCAAAACAATCACTCGGCGCCCACGAAGCCGCCTTTTTGTTTTGATTGAAAGAGCGGCTGACGGCGCGCTGGTGGTTGGTTTTGACAGTTGAACGGTTCTCGTCAGTGCGTCATTAACTCAACTGCTCCTGAGTGCAGCTTCTTTCCACATACTTATTAAAAAGTGTGACTCATTACTTTCTAATAAAGGAACACAAGCAGGCTCCAGTCGAGTCGGGGTGACAGCTCTGAAACAAACTGAGATGAAGTCACACACAGTTCGTTTTGATTCACGGCCCCTGGTTGGACCTTCATACACAGAGTGCTCAACATGTGAATGTGATGATCTTATCTTTACTGGAAAATGATGAGTAAATCTATCTGTAGTATTAACGGGGTGAAGAAGTCACTCTCTCTCTTTCTCTCCCCTCAGAGTCAGGTGGTTCAAAGTTCACGATCGGGAAGTCTGTGTGGCTGCTGTGGGCGCTGGTCTTCAATAACTCTGTGCCTGTGGAGAATCCCAGAGGAACCACCAGCAAGATCATGGTAATCACTGGTCCTGATTGATTCTCTGATCAGCTGATTGACCTGCGTGATTGTTTCGTTTACGTCGTAGTTGGACAACCAGCCAACCGTGAGCGTGAATCATTGACTGATATTCAGCATGGTTGTCTTCTTCCTCATTTACATCGATGTATATCTATTTTACAGTCTGCTTTGGATCTGCATCATGATTCTGTCTTATTAACATCCAGGATGCTGCTCAGGTTTCACTCAAAGAGGAAGGCTAGCTTAAATGCTATAAGCAGGATTCATTCATATCAATTAACAACTGAATGCTGATGATGAACAAGCAGGCACAAAGCAAGTGGACTCTATACATGACGAGCAGGTGGATGGATGATAGATGGATGGATGGTTGGATGGATGATGGATGGATGGTTGGATGGATGATGGATGATGGATGGATGGTTGGATGGATGGATGATGGATGGATGGATGATGGATGATGGATGATGGATGGATGATGGATGGATGGATGGATGGATGGATGGATGATGGATGGATGGATGATGGATGGATGATGGATGGATGGATGATGGATGGATGGATGGTTGGATGGATGATGGATGCATGGATGATGGATGGATGGATGGATGATGGATGGATGGATGGATGATGGATGGATGATGGATGGATGGATGATGGATGGATGGTTGGATGGATGGATGGATGGTTGGATGCATGGATGATGGATGGATGGATGATGGATGGATGGATGATGGATGGATGGATGGATGATGGATGGATGGATGGATGGATGGATGGATGATGGATGGATGATGGATGGATGATGGGTGGATGATGGATGGATGGATGGTTGGATGGATGGATGGATGATGGATGGATGGTTGGATGGATGGATGGATGGTTGGATGCATGGATGATGGATGGATGGATGATGGATGGATGGATGATGGATGGATGGATGGATGGATGGATGGATGATGGATGGATGATGGATGGATGATGGGTGGATGATGGATGGATGGATGGTTGGATGGATGGATGGATGGATGATGGATGGATGGATGGATGATGGATGGATGATGGGTGGATGATGGATGGATGGATGGTTGGATGGATGGATGGATGGTTGGATCCATGGATGATGGATGGTTGGATGGATGGATGGTTGGATGGATGGATGGATGGATGGATGGATGGATGGATGATGGATGGTTGGATGGATGGATGGTTGGATGGATGGATGGATGGATGGATGGTTGGATGGATGGATGGTTGGATGGATGGTTGGATGGATGGATGGATGGATGGTTGGATGCATGGATGATGGATGGGTGGTTTTCATAAAAAATAGAACTAGCAGTCTTCATCAGCGGCTGCATTCAGTTCAGGTGTTTTTAGCCTCTTGTTTCTAGCTGGGTGTTTTTTTTTTCTACCTGCTGTTTGTCTCTCACCCCGTGAGGAAGAGAGAAAGTCCTCCGTAGACCTGCCTTCATCGTGTTTACAGACGAGCTGATGTATCCCAGTATAACTTCGAGTATGAGATCAGTTTAAATGTTAGTTTATTTAGACTCTTCGTTCCTTCATTATTTACACCTGATTAAACTACGTCAGGGTCATCACTGTCCATCCCAGCATGCACTGGGGGAATATCTGACTGTATTAATGACATCAGTCAGCTGGAGGGTGATTGGATCAGGAGTCCAGCCTCCCGCCCTCCTGTTAGAACTGATCCGCCTGCTGGAGCCTCATTGGACCATTTCATCCTCAGTCACTGAGACTGCTGTGTTTTTTTTAATGATGCCTCAGTGGCCAGGAGTATGAGCGTTCATTTTTCATCTCATTCATTAGGAAAATTATGCAAATAAACTTTTGGCAGAGCACGGAGGAAGCAAATAGCCCCGTTCATCACAAACTCAGTTTCTCCAAGCACAGTGATCAGCCATGCAGCGTCTCACAGTAACAAGGACCCACCTTCTGAACAGGTGCACATCTTTATACTAGGTAGGATTTTATATGTACTGCAATAATGTGGGTCAGCTCGAGTCATTCAGGCAACAATTCAACACGTGTTAATTATGAGTCAATAGCACTAAAAGCAAACGGGCGTGACACGTGAAGGTCCTGCTCTCCAGGTTTCTAAAGGTGTTTTTAAAGCTAAATGTAGCTAACAGATAATGATAGCAATAAAAAGGCAACAGGGAATGACCTAACGAGGACGCCTGGCGCTCCTCTACCTCTCCATTATTCTGAAAAAAAAGTGATCCACAGTGTTGCACTCTGGGACATTTCCCTTTCATGACCACGAACACGCACGCTGTGCTGTCACTTTAGTTGACCCATTACTGCAGCACAGGAGGTTGCAGAATATGAGGCGACACAAGTGATGCATCACTTCTCTTGTCTTAGAGCGATGGAGCTCAGCGGCGTGGTTCCCCATAGCTGCTGTGATTATTAGCCATGATGTCACCACCATCACAGGTAGACGTTAGTCCCGCCCTCATCTTCCCCAGAGACGTTACAGCTCTGTATTTCCCTTCTGAACAGGAACATCCGATGACGCACAAATCTTCATTTTGCATCATCGAAGGCTGCTGAGGTTAGCGGGGGTGAAGCTAGGTTGCTAGTTCTTCTTGTTTTGGGTGGGTTGCACTAAAGCTACAGGCCTATCACAGATCAGTGGGCGGGACCTCACGCCCAGAATCGAAACATAACGTCCGCCATGTTGCTTGGAAGCTAGGTTAACAGTCTCTGCTATTCTTCCTCCTCTTCCTCCTCCATCAGGTGCTGGTCTGGGCCTTCTTCGCTGTCATCTTCCTGGCCTCCTACACTGCCAACCTGGCTGCCTTCATGATCCAGGAAGAATACATCGACACAGTGTCAGGGCTGTCTGACAAGAAGGTACAGAGAGGGAGAAAATCCGCTATGTAGGGACGCAAGGATGGATGGATGGTCAGAAAGCTGGATGAAAAGATGGCTTTATGGATGGATGGAATAATGGATAAATGCATTTGGTGATTGATGGATGGATGAGGATGGATGGCTATCCGTCAAAAAGGTAGAGTATGGAAAATGAGGAATGTAGGGACGGAAGGATGGATGGCTCGATGGATGATGCATTAGAGATGGACGATGGATGGATGAGGATGGATGGATGGAGGGATGGATACAATAGAGATGGATGGAGGATGGATGGATGGATGATGATGGATGGATGGATGATGGATGGATGGATGATGGATGGATGATGGATGGATGATGGATGGATGGATGATGGATGATGGATGGATGGATGATGGATGGATGGATGATGGATGGATGGATGATGGATGGATGATGGATGGATGATGGATGGATGGATGATGGATGGATGATGGATGGATGGATGATGGATGGATGGATGATGGATGGATGGATGATGGATGGATGGATGAGGATGGATGGATGGAGGGATGGATACAATAGAGATGGATGGAGGATGGATGGATGGATGATGATGGATGGATGGATGATGGATGGATGGATGATGGATGGATGATGGATGGATGATGGATGGATGGATGATGGATGGATGGATGATGGATGGATGGATGATGGATGGATGATGGATGGATGATGGATGGATGGATGATGGATGGATGATGGATGGATGATGGATGGATGATGCATGATGAATGGATGGATGATGGATGATGGATGGATGGATGATGGATGATGGATGGATGATGGATGGATGGATGGATGGATGGATGGATGATGGATGGATGGTGGATGGATGGATGGATGATGGATGGATGATGGATGGATGATGGATGGATGGATGGATGGATGATGGATGGATGGATGGATGATGGATGGATGATGGATGGATGGATGGATGGATGATGGATGGATGGATGATGGATGGATGGATGGATGGATGATGGATGGATGGATGGATGATGGATGGATGGATGGATGATGGATGGATGATGGATGGATGATGGATGGATGGATGGATGGATGATGGATGGATGGATGATGGATGGATGGATGGATGGATGATGGATGGATGATGGATGGATGGATGATGGATGGATGATGGATGGATGGATGATGGATGGATGATGGATGGATGGATGATGGATGGATGGATGGATGATGGATGGATGGATGGATGATGGATGGATGATGGATGGATGGATGATGGATGGATGATGGATGGATGGATGATGGATGGATGGATGGATGATGGATGGATGGATGGATGGATGATGGATGGATGATGGATGGATGGATGGATGGATGGTTGGATGGATGGATGGATGGATGCATGGATGGATGGATGATGGATGGATGGATGGATGGATGGATGGATGGATGGATGATGGATGGATGGATGATGGATGGATGGATGGATGGATGCATTTGGCCAGATGGGCTGATAGATGAAGAGAAGGAAATGTGGCTTCTTGTGGTATTGATGATTTGGCAGAACACCGCTCAGCCTCTCTGTCTCCCACTGTTCTTTTATGTCTCAGTGCAGTTTCAGAAGACACCACAAAACTGCATCCTGCTGCAGAGACACTTTAAAGCCTTGTCTGTTTTATGGCTCCCCCCTCAGCTCTTCAGCAAACTGCTGCACAGAGAGGACGCTCTTTGAACGTGTACAGTCTCTGAGGCAGGGATCAGCTCGCATCGTTTTAACCTCCGCCCACCTCTGCTTTCCCTCGTACAGTTCCAGCATCCGACGGAGCAGTATCCCCCTCTGCGATTCGGCACGGTGCCAAACGGCAGCACCGAGGAGAACATTCGCTCCAACTATCCAAACATGCACCAGTACATGATCCGCAACAACCAGAAGGGCGTGGAGGAGGCCATCGACAACCTCAAGACCGGGTACGTTCAGACACCTCCGTCTAAAAGACTGTGATGATTCGTAGTACTGTCTGCTATAGCTGTGGTTTGTCCTGACTCAGAATCTGCTTGGGTCTCTTCTGGATGCAAGCTAGCCGATATCGGCGGGGGAAATTCCATTTCAGTCTCCAGAACTTCTTAAACTTTCAACTGCATATTAAAACAGTCAATTACAACTCTTTAATTAGGCATTTGACATTTTATAAACCCCGATTGTTCCAAAGTCTACTGAGGGACCTGTCATTAAAAACCTCTTCTGAGCACGCCGGACAGTTAGTGGAGGAGAATGAATAAAACAGACACACATGCTAACGTACAGTGAGGCAGCATCCGCAGACTGTCATCATCTTTGGTGAGAAAAAGTGCTTCATTCCTCCTGAACTCTGAACGTCAGAACTACAAAAAACAGCCCAAGCTTCAAACAGCCTCTCGTCTCTCTCCACCTGTTAGCTCATCCATGTTTCCCGCCTCAGGTGGCTGAGCCAACCGTTGTAACCTGTGCAGCCTCATTAGCATCACGGCTACGAGACGAGGAGGAGAGAGAGCAGTACTCTTAAATAAAACATGGTAGCAGCTCGCCGCAGTGCGGGGGGGGGGGGGGGGGGGACACACCGCCATCTCAGCACTCGGGCGCCGTTTATCAGCCTGTTGGACCACAGAGTACACAAAGCACAAGTCATAAACTCTGCACTCGCTCATCCTGTTTGGAGTGGGAGGAAAGGCGGCGGGGGGAGGGGGGGGTCATTTAGTGCAGATGTGGGTTCAAATGTTTAATGGGACACACACACACACACACACACACACAGTCTTTAACAGATCTGACGTAGCGTGTTATTAAAACTCCCATGATGCATTCCTCTCTATCATCCTGCTTGTTCCTCTTCTCTCATTATGTGCAGTTTATCTTCCCTGCAGTCGCTCTCATCCTCACATTATTTACAGAGGTAACATTAGTTTGAGCAGCATCGAGATTCCCGTTTGATTAAGCTGCCAAATGTCACCTCTCCATCTCCCCCAGACTGTTCAGACTGTGTGTGAATGTTCAGAGATGTGTGTGAATGTTCAGACTGTGTGAATGTTCAGACTGTGTGAATGTTCAGACTATGTGAATGTTCAGACTGTGTGTGAATGTTCAGACTATGTGAATGTTCAGACTGTGTGTGAATGTTCAGACTGTGTGTGAATGTTCAGACTGTGTGAATGTTCAGACTGTGTGAATGTTCAGACTGTGTGTGAATGTTCAGACTGTGTGTGAATGTTCAGACTGTGTGTGAATGTTCAGACTGTGTGAATGTTCAGACTGTGTGTGAATGTTCAGACTGTGTGAATGTTCAGACTGTGTGAATGTTCAGACTGTGTGTGAATGTTCAGACTGTGTGTGAATGTTCAGACTGTGTGAATGTTCAGACTGTGTGTGAATGTTCAGACTGTGTGAATGTTCAGACTGTGTGTGAATGTTCAGACAGTTGTGAATGTTCAGACTGTGTGTGAATGTTCAGACTGTGTGTGAATATTCAGACTGTGTGTGAATGTTCAGACTGTGTGTGAATGTTCAGACTGTGTGTGAATGTTCAGACTGTGTGAATATTCAGACTGTGTGAATGTTCAGACTGTGTGAATGTTCAGACTGTGTGAATATTCAGACTGTGTGAATGTTCAGACTGTGTGAATGTTTAGACTGTGTGAATATTCAGACTGTGTGTGAATGTTCAGACTATGTGTGAATGTTCAGACTGTGTGTGAATGTTCAGACTGTGTGAATGTTCAGACTGTGTGAATATTCAGACTGTGTGTGAATGTTCAGACTGTGTGTGAATGTTCAGACTGTGTGAATATTCAGACTGTGTGTGAATGTTCAGACTGTGTGTGAATGTTCAGACTGTGTGAATATTCAGACTGTGTGTGAATGTTCAGACTGTGTGTGAATGTTCAGACTGTGTGAATGTTCAGACTGTGTGTGAATGTTCAGACTGTGTGAATGTTCAGACTGTGTGTGAATGTTCAGACTGTGTGAATATTCAGACTGTGTGAATGTTCAGACTGTGTGAATATTCAGACTGTGTGAATGTTCAGACTGTGTGTGAATGTTCAGACTGTGTGTGAATGTTCAGACTGTGTGAATGTTCAGACTGTGTGTGAATGTTCAGACTGTGTGAATGTTCAGACTGTGTGTGAATGTTCAGACTGTGTGAATGTTCAGACTGTGTGAATGTTCAGACTGTGTGTGAATGTTCAGACTGTGTGAATGTTCAGACTGTGTGAATGTTCAGACTGTGTGTGAATGTTCAGACTGTGTGAATATTCAGACTGTGTGTGAATGTTCAGACTGTGTGTGAATGTTCAGACTGTGTGAATATTCAGACTGTGTGTGAATGTTCAGACTGTGTGTGAATGTTCAGACTGTGTGAATGTTCAGACTGTGTGTGAATGTTCAGACTGTGTGAATGTTCAGACTGTGTGTGAATGTTCAGACTGTGTGAATATTCAGACTGTGTGAATGTTCAGACTGTGTGAATATTCAGACTGTGTGAATGTTCAGACTGTGTGTGAATGTTCAGACTGTGTGAATGTTCAGACTGTGTGTGAATGTTCAGACTGTGTGAATGTTCAGACTGTGTGTGAATGTTCAGACTGTGTGAATGTTCAGACTGTGTGAATGTTCAGACTGTGTGTGAATGTTCAGACTGTGTGAATGTTCAGACTGTGTGAATGTTCAGACTATGTGTGAATGTTCAGGGATGTGAGGGCAGGTGAACTTTCTCACACGTTCATCCTCGGTGTGAGCTGTCTCAGTCTTTGAACAGAGTCCTCTCTCATCAGGTGAACAATCGTTGTCCTTGTTTGTGTTTTAGAAAGTGGCCGTGTCAGCTCGGGTTTATCCATCATGTCTGTCGCTCTGCACTCCCTCTGTCCTCATTTAGCTCCAGGTCAATGATTCCTCATTTTCCCGCCTCCTTACTTCCCTGGCAGGAAACTGGATGCCTTCATTTATGACGCCGCGGTGCTGAACTACATGGCCAGAAAGGATGAGGGCTGCAAGGTAAGAAATGGATCTGCACTGTGCTCAGAGTCAGGGACAGCTCCGAGTCCTGCAGAGTCAGACTCAGGGACAGCTCCGAGTCCTGCAGAGTCAGACTCAGGGACAGCTCCGAGTCCTGCAGAGTCA
>NC_136708.1:22803696-22885703 GCF_947650265.1 Symphodus melops
TCCTGAAATACGGGACGGATGGGGGAGGAGGGGAGGCGGCGTGCTGGGGAGCCTGGTGCTTCAGTGCGACGTCGTCCTGATGGAAAGCGAACTGTACCGTTAAACTACCTGCTCAGACTCAGGCGTAAGCTGGAATGAAGAGTCGCTGACGGGCTTCCCTGCAGACTCCGTCCAACCATCAGTCCCTCAGCAGGACCAGCAGCCCTCCATCTTGCCGTACATTACTTCCTCTGCAGCGTCCTTTAAACCAATCACTGACTCGACAAGGTTTCAATTTCACAGTGTGCAGCGCCGATGCTCTGCGGGCTGTGATAGGAAGGGCCGTTATTACAGCCTCGGTATCTGATGGCGTGTCCTGGTGGAGGACAGAGACACGTCCAGTCATTAAGATGGGACAGATATGGATGGATGTTATAAATCGTCTCGACGTCAGAAGAATTGAATCTTTGTGATTTACATGTCCTGCTCAGCAGAGCTAATTGAGTGTCGAGCGAGGTGTAAATGTGCAGAGAGAGAGAGATGGAGAAAGTCATCAATGAATGATGGTGCCTGAGTCACACTGCTTTATTCACATGTGACAGACTGGTTCCCAACATGCACAAACACGGAGCATCATGTGAAAGCTTTATAGCAGTATGCATGACCATCACGTGACCATCACGTGACCATCACGTGACCATCACGTCCTGTCAGCAACAACCTCAGGAAAACAAAAAGACGATGAAGGTTTGTCTTTAATACGTTTCTATAAATATAAACTAACAGACACATAAAGCAGCAACATGAAGGAGCAGCTACAGATAAACACAATCACACAGCTTGATCAGCTGTTGAATGTGTGAGAGGAGGATGTTCCGGGAGGGAGGGAGGGGGGGGGGGGGTCTATGATGGTCAGCACACATGTCCTACATTTAACACAATTTAGTTTGACACCTAAACACTCCTGTTTTCACCCGATCACACCGTTCTACACACCCTTCCTCTCCGTCGCTCCGGCTCAGCTAATTACAGTCTCTCTCTCATGTCTCCAACCAGGGGATGTACAGCTGCTGTCAGTTTGAGGACGAGACCACGCCGCAGTACCACACCATGACCGCCATGCCTACAGGACCCCAACAGCACCTGGTCACAGCTACGGTCAACAACACGACTGCCATCGCTATGGTGCAGCATCAGCAGCAGCAGAAGCACCACCCGCAGCAGCAGCAGGGGCCGACCTACACAACCATGCTACCTGGATCCCCCCAGGCCACGGGTCACTCAGCAATGGCTCTCGGACCCTCGAACAGCCCCTTACTCGAAGGCCCCATGCCCTGCTCCACCTTCTTGCCTCGGCACGATCGCAGACTTGCTGTGGTCGATCGATGGAACAGACCAAAGCCGGAGAAGGTCCTGAGCCAAGGCAGCAGTGGAAGTGTTGGTATTGGGGGGATAGCTGGAGGAATCACTGAAATCCAGGCCCAGCAGCAGTTCCAGACAAACCTTGGGCAGCATTGGAGCCTGCAAGGAGGAGTTGCTGTTGGAGCAGGAGGAGGAGGAGGAGGAGGAGGAGGTGACACAGGGCTCGATGAATATAAGCGCTATTACGGTCCTATAGATCCAGAGGGGCTAGGAGCTACCTCTGAACCACACGCCGGGGGCGCCCAGCAGACTCCCAAAGCTAATCCTCGAGGCTCCAAAGCCTCAGGGATGCCACGCCTGCCTCCTAAGGGCCCTCAACAAGTCCAAGGAAACCTGATCCCCAAGCCGCCTCCACTGCTTCCATGTTCCCCACGAAGGCCGCCTTTCTGGCGACGAGGAAGCCTAGCTCAGCCGAGGAGGAAAGGATCAGGAGGTCCCCTTTATGAGAACATCCTCCCTCTTGGAAGGCGAGGCGGTGGAAGGTATGGAGCGAGTGATGGCGGTGGAAGGAGAGGGCGACGTCCTCCTCCACCTCCTCCTCTACCTGTACCCCTCTCCTCCCCAACACATACCCCAACCACACCCTCGTCCCCGTGCCGTTTCTACTCCACATGCTCGAGTGCCTCGTCCTCTTCCTCTTCCTCTACATCCTCCTCCTCTTCTTCATCGTCCTCTGTCTCACTCTCTCGCTCAAACTCCCTCTCCTCATGCTCCAGCGACAGCTCCTGCAACTCCTCCCTGAGTTTCAGGTACAGAGCCGGCGACCGGGACGTCACGGTCGATGACGATTATGACTCCGATATGCTGACGGAAGAGTCCAGCCTTCTCTTGGGGTCACGGAGGAAGATCCGTTCTCGTCGCATGTCGTCCCGCTCGCTGCCATGCAGCCCGCCGCCTCCACCAATCCCACCCCGAAAGCCCCGCCCTCTGAAGGATTATGGCAGGGAAAGAACAGGCAGCCAGCTAGCACAGCTACAAGAGTGGTGGGCATCGTGGGGCGAAAGACAGAGAGTGAGGGGAGGTACGAGCACCCGGGCAGACGCAGGAGGAGGAGTGGGTAGAGAGGAGAAGAGGCACAACAAAGAGAGGGAGCGCGAGAGGAAGCGGAGGAAGAAAGGCCGAAAGAAAAAGAAGAGAGAGGAGAGGGAGCGAGAGAGGGAGCGAAAGCGACGCAAAACAAAAAAGAAGAGGAAGAAAGAGGATAAGACACGAAGGAGAGAGCGGAAGCGATCGGAACAGGAGGGGGGAGATGTTGAGAAGAGAGAAGAACTCAAATCAGGGACTCCAGAATACCCATCATACCCGGCCCTGAGACGAGAGTCTTTCAGGAAAAAGAGTGAAAGCTCAATCAGAAGCTACGGGTGGAACATCCCCGGAGAAGATGAGAGGAAGGAGAGAGAGGAAAAAGAGAGAGTGGACGGGGACGATGACAGAGGAAAAGATAGACTCCACAGGCGAAGGAACAGCAAGCACTATCAAAGCTCTAGCAGCAAGCCTTCTACATCTGTCAAGTTCTGGGGAGGGGGCAACCCGTCCTCCGACACCATCCCATCTGCCTTTCTGCCCTTGTTGCCTGTTTCTTCCAAAAGGAGGAAAAGTAAAAGTTCTGAGAGGGATACTGTAGGAGTTGAGGGAGAAAGGAGGCCTTTGTTAGGAAGGACTGGGAGAGGTGAGATGCACTCCAAGGAAGGCTTGTCCTTCCAAGGGTGGGAGTCTGAAGTGGAGGCCGAGGAAGAAGACTCTGAGCTGGAGAGGAGGAAAGCAGAGCGTGGAAAGAGGCGTGCAGGAGGAAGGACAATGTCAGACGACGAGGAGCGAGAACGAGATAAAGTAATTGGGATATATTCAGATGATGACGGCTCCTCTGGGGAGTTTGGGAAGTTTGAACGGTACTGGGAGGATCATGAAGGCAGGGCAGTAGGAGGGATCGGAGGGGGAGGGTGGTTTTTCAGTACGTACCCCTCGAGGGATAAAGCAGGCAGTATCAACAGCAGAGATGACCTGTTCCTGGAGCGAGGAGAGAGGTGGGGAACCGCAGAAAGTGGGTGGGGCTCCAGTGGAGGAGGAGATGGAGGAGAGAGAGGCTGGGGATCAGGATCACACTGGCCTCCTCCTCCTCTGACACCGCCACCACCTCGACGGTACTGGTCAGTGGACAAACTCCACATACAGGATGAGAAGAAGAGTAAACGCAAGTCAAAGGACAAGGGCAGAGGGCACGCAGCGTGCTCCTCCTGTCATTCCCCCCGACACCATCCCAACTCCCGCTCCGCCAAATGGGCTCGTATCACCTCACGGAGCCAGGAGGAGCTGTACCAGCACTGCCAGAGTTTTGGTGGTCCCCTGAAGCCCAAACATGACTCTTCGTCCTCCTCCAAACCTGATCGCTCTCAAAATCCATCCAAATCTGGCAGCCAGTCAAACCTCAGCATCCAGCAGCGTGCGCAGAGAGCAGACAGGGATCGAGGACGACAGCCATCCCCACCTCCGAGCCTCATTCCTAACCTGCCACCTTCGCTCCCTGCACTTCCTGCTCCTCCGTCCTCATCCCACCCTATCCATGCACCCCCGCCTAACTCCTCCTCCTCTGTGTCCTCTCCCTCTGTGGTCTCATCCACCCCGGGGGCGCCTCAGCCCTCCTCCATGGCTTCTGCAAGTGCTAAACTCCAGTATCAGAGACTGCGCTCTGTACCTCAGCCCCAGAGGTATCCTCAGTCTCCTCATTTACCACTCAAAGCCAAGAGCCTTTGCTCGAGAAGGGGCTCAGCCCATTTCTCCAGCGTGGAGAGCGAGGTCTGAGGTCCAACAATGTGTCAATAAAAGGGCCCTGCCAGGCTGATCCAAAGCAGGTGATCTGGATGTGAATCTGCCCAGCAGCACACACGGCTGCACAGCCAAGTCAGTCCGCACTGAGCCCTTTCCCAAAGTTCTGCACAAACAAACAATCCAGAAAGCCAAACAAGCCCAAAAGTGTCAAAGGAAAAGAGGAGCAGTCGTCTGCTTACTTATTTATTTTCATGCCTATAAGTATGTGAAAGACTAAAACCACTGGAACAACTTGCATTCTTCTTACCCGGGTACAACATAAACTAAGAGCAGATCATACTTTGGAAAAGGTACAGCTGAAGTGGGAAGGAGGGCTGTAGTTTGTATTCAGAGGATTCTTTCTGCTTACTGAGGGCTCAGGAACTTTGTAGTTCTGTATGCCTGCTGCTCTCAGAAGCCTTTAAAACAGATTGCTAACCCCTACTTTACTTTTTTTCTCAACAAACTGTTTACATCCCCGCAGAACTGTGATGCCTCACCAAGGCACCCGTGTTGAGTATGATCAATACCGTGTTGTTTGGAGGGAGCGGTGGGTGATAACCACCTTCTCTTCTTCTCTGTTATTCATGCACCTGTTCTTGGTGTGTTCTCTTTTGTTCTCCCCCTCCCCTTATTTAGCCTTTAATTGTTTTCCTCCTTATTCCGACGTCTATCCTCTCTCCATCTATCTCGTCTCCTCCTCTCTTGTGCTCCCTCCCCGGCTCCTCTCCTTGATGTGATTATTCTGTGCGTCTGTGCTTTTCTGTGTTTGTATTCTTGACTACAGGGTAAGTCAACTGTGACTGATATTCTTCTGGCTTAATGAAAAGCTGAGTGCCAAACTTTAGTAGAGCTTGACATCAATCTGTACGACGTTATTCATCATATCAAACACATACGTGCACACACACAGACCTGCAGACACTTCATCTCATGAGATTTCTTGAGCAATACATGATTCACCCTCTGATCACATTTCAGTTTGTACTTTCAGTTGTTTCCTTTCTGTGTTCAGAGTGGTTCTCACTGTTTATTGAAACGTGTGCGAGGTCTGATCCAATGCAAGCACTGTGCCATCCTGCTCGAGCTGCCTAACCACGACACGGGACGCACAGACGATTCCCTCCCTGCATTCGACTGAATGTAAAGTCAGCCGCTCTGTGCTGCAACCACAACGTAGAGGCTGAGAGATGGAAGTCGTAGAATTCATCGCGGGGAAGAGATCTGAGCGTGTCGACTTCAGCTCACTGTGGACTTAGCCTGACAACAATAAGCAATGGTATACCACCTGCAATGGTTTACTGTTCAAACTGTGTTCAGTTATTTAGTTTAAATTGCAGTCCGATCAGTGCCAAGACTAGAAAACAGTACAACTTTTCAGAACTGAACCTTCTCCAGGCGTGCGTGCCGTCGAGCCGGAGACCTTTATCCAACATGCTCGGAGAAGATTGTTGAAAGCAAATGTTTCCTGATAGCCTTATGCTAAATGCTCCTGCCATATGTTCTTTGGAAATGAAGAGTGTGTGGGTTTGTTTTTCAACACGTCTGTGGTTAGCTTGATGCTACGATGATGGCGTGAATGGATGGAATCTACGGAGTGACGTCTAAATGTCAGGATGAGGCCACGCCTCAGTTTGATGCTAGCTAGCCGGTGAGCCGTACGGACGACAGCAGCAACACGCTTGTTTTTTAAAAAGTCTTTTACACATTTCGAGCTGCTGCTGTGGACGGATAGGACGGCCGAGCTGACACCAGCAGTTACTCTTTCATGTCAAGGACCCAGCGATGCTAGCAGCTTCCCTGGCTGTGTCTCAGATCACTCACTCAGTACGGGTAGCGATCATTATCACATCCTCCCAGAATGCATTGTGAAAAGTAGCGGTCACTAAACCACATATAAAGCCCTCGTGAACTTTTTACAAAACTCGAGGAGCTTTTTTAAAGTAGCGTTACGAAGTCTGACTTTAGTCATCGCTAATGATGACGACGCGTCAGTGCACACATCTGTACGCACTCATAAACGACATGTTTCATTAATTAGTGACAAACAGAACTTTATATTGATTTCATTGTTTTCAGGATCACGTTTTAGCTCCTGATCCTTGGCCGGCGTTTCTGTGACAGCATGGTCGGCAGTGACGTCGTGGTCGGCAGCCAGCGAGACATCGAGATGTTTAAAACACTTTTTTATTTTTTATTTGGTGGAGAAGTTTATAGACTTGATTTTGTTTCTTTTCTGACTCCTCAAAGTGCTTTTACACCGACACGTTCACACCCTGATGGTCGGCGTTGCCGTCAGACGTTAATAATCCATTTCTAAACGTTCGTACGCCGCTGAGATGTGGCGGCAGGAGCTGGGGATCGAACCCCGAGCTCCGGTCCTGGAGAGCAGGGAGTGAGTGTGTGAGTTCAGACAGCCGAGGATTCAGCGTGCGGACGGCCTCAACATCAGGGGCGTTTTTATGTGGTCGATGAGCCGCTAACGTCGGGTCAGCTCTCGTTGTTTGCCTGGAACTGCATCTGAGCCATAATTTCCTTCAGCTGAAGAAAAACCTTTTTAACATGAACCTGTTGCGTAGAGTTTGTTTGCCTTGTTTTAGAATAAAAAAGTCTGTATGTCATATATATAATTATTTGTGGAGGTGGGTAGCGTTATAGAATATGATTCTTTCTTGTTGCAGTATAAATGAAACATGTTTTAAACTTCTGTGTGAAAACACTTCTTCCCTCATATCGACAGTCTGGTTGAAGTTTTACCTGCTTCAAAGAAAATCATGGAGGCGTTTTTTGTTCCGTTGCTTAAAACAATCAACAAACAGCTTTTAAATGGAGTCACTGCCAATGTCCACACAGTCCGTCAGCGTCGCTCACTTCCTCTCGAGTCCACGATTCCTCAGAGAGCGCCGCGGCCCGCCTCCAGAGCGTGCCAGCGGCTCAACGGAGCGACCGGTGAATTTCAAAATAAAACACAACATGCAGACTCCTGATGGTAACGTCCATCTCTCTACAAACACGTGAGAACCGAGTGAACAACAAGTCCTCCTCAGAGAGACAGAGTTACATGTTGTCAGCACGTTTGTCTTTAAACGGCGTGATCGTCTCGGAGCCCAACTGTGCGGCTGACTGAACGCGGCGGCGCCTTCGGACTTTGTGCAGATTGGCAGTCAGTGTGTCAGCTCTCTGTGCATTCACACCGCGAGCAGAATGAAACGAGAAGAAGCCTCCGTCTTCGGCTTCGGTCAAAACACTTGTGAATGATTTGTTTCACATTTTGCATCCTTTCTCTTTTTTTAACGCTCTTACGTAAAGAGACAAACGTACATCGTGCTGCTGGCGGTGTGAACACGAAGCTGGAGCGCTTCATCAGAGAAATGAGCCACCAAACTTTCTTCCTCTCCCCTCGTCTCTTTTTCCTCACGTCTATCCATTGTGTTGTTGCGTGTCTGTTATTGTAAAGCTGGTCTGTTTTTAAAAAAAAAAGAAAAGTATATGTGGATATATTTATTTCATCTAAAAAATAGCATCTATAAATATATATGAAAGTATATTTCAAAGCGCTAAGATATATGTTACATGAGTTTGTATACTAAATTTTGGGTATTATCTAAATGAATATGTCTCTTTTGTCCGTTTGTCTCTCCTTGTCTCGAACCTCCTGCCCAGTCCGATTCCCCAGTGGAAACAGAGACCAGTATGTAACTGTGTTTTTGCTCACTTAAAGGGACAGCGTGCTTATATGAGGTCCGTCTCAATAAGTTAGCCGGTTAGCTCGGGTGCTGGCTAACAGTGCTGACGGGCAGCCGAGCGCCGGCCGAGCAGCGAGCAAGTCAACTTCTGCCGGGCGACGTGTCGAAGTGTCCTTCTTTAGGAAAGGAAGTTTGAAGGTCATGCGGCTGACAGGATGTGAAATGGAGCTCAGCGTAAGTTCAAGCAGGAAGCTTGGTTATATGCATTCAGCGTAGCCCCTCCCCCTGAACAGGTATGCGGCGTGTTGAAGTAGTTTGTAGACAAAGCGGCCTGCTGACGGTAAACGGATCTAAAGGTATCGTTCCCTGATCGGCGCCTCTTGTGGTCAATACGCTGACTGTTGACAAGGACCTCATACAACCCCACGTACTGTCCCTTTAAGACCAACCATCCGCCTCCATTAGCTTTGTAGCTAACGCTAAGATTTCAACGGTGTGACATTGTGGCGGGGTGTGCGAGTGTCTTATGACCGTGTCACTGTAGCTGTGGCGGCGTGTGTTTGTCGACCCAGAGGGGCCTTTTCTTCGGTGTGGGATAACGACTAATTAAACCTTTTATGGATACAGCAGCTTTTACCAGAACTTTCCATCCAGGTCCGGGTTGACATCGGAGTCTGGAGTTTCTACCGGAGTAGAATAAGGCGACCTCTTCTGAACACGATGTAGCGAGCAGCACAGGCTTTATTTTGCATCTGTTAGTGTCTCCTGGAACACGCACAGCGCTCCCTGCCGGCCCGCCTGGAGGCGCCACTCACGGACTTTGTATCTGCAGTCAAACAAGACGAGGATGAAACACCACAAACACACAGTTTCTTCATTTTACAGAACCGATGAAGCTAATACAACATGTCAGGGGGCGGGGCTTAATCTGTTAGCTCATGTGGTTTCCACTCAGGCCTAAAGTGGTCAAGCTGGGCTCAGTCCACACTTTGTGCTAACAAAGGCGGTCTCTTAACGCCATCACTGACTCCACGCCGCCATCAGATGGAAGTCTGCATTTTAGCTTACATCATTTAAATTCAAAGGTCATTTTCAGTCCTTGGTTTAGAAATGAAGCATTTACGTACCCGGGTCCCAGCAAGGCCAACTTTAGCCTCCGGTGGAAACACATGGACAGTTTCTGCCTGTTCACCTCTGAACAATGTCTCAAGGCCTTGTATTAATACTGCTGTACTGAACGAGTGTACCAGATGATTGTGCTACACTTTATTGTCAGCTCCTCACACACACACACACACACACACACACACACACACACACACACACACACACACACACAGGATGCTCCCACCCTTTGCTTCGGCTCCATGTACAACCACTGAGGAAAATGACAATACTGCTGTAGTGCGAGCAGGACAGAAGTAAAAAGATGATTTTAATAAAGAACTGAAACTAAATGTTTGTTTTGTTTGTTGATTAAGTTCATCATCGTCTCAGTAGGAGTCCTAGAAGGCTCAGGTAAGGAGCAGTGTGTAAGTCTGCCCCCTAGTGTTTAAAATGAGTACTGCAGTCTAAACTCTAATCATCACAGAGAGCTGTCTCCCCCCCTCCTCTCACACAGGTCAGCATGTAGTGGACACTGTAGCTTCAGTGTTTAGCCAGCTCTGCATGTGGTGGACACTGTAGCTTCAGTGTTTAGCCAGCTCTGCATGTAGAGACACTGTAGCTTCAGTGTTTAGCCAGCTCTGCATGTGGTGGACACTGTAGCTTCAGTGTTTAGCCAGCTCTGCATGTGGTGGACACTGTAGCTTCAGTGTTTAGCCAGCTCTGCATGTGGTGGACACTGTAGCTTCAGTTTTAATGAATGTGGCCTGCATGTTTTAGTTTGTATTGTTGTGAGCTTCAGGCATAGCTCACTCAGTGTTTTATATGTGGCCTGGTGTCATCTGTGTTTATTGTATAATTGTGTTTCATGTTGTCCTGTGTGCACGTCACATTGACTTTAGGAGGTTATTGGAAACGTGCTTTTACTAATACCTGTTAAATTCTGTACATTATGTCTGCTCAATGCTGCTCCTCGTCTGTCCTGCATGTTAGACATTTTTTAATCAAATGCTTCTTCTTGTTTGTCCTGTATAGTTTATGTATTTTCACTACTCTCATGTTGTTCCATTTATGGCTTTTTTCAATGTTTGAATTTTATTGTGTTTTTTTTTTTTTTTTTTTTTTTTTTTTTTTTTTAGGGAGCCCTTTATAAAATCTGGCCAGGGACAACAGATGAAAATTAGCCTTTTGGCTAACTCTGGCATATTTACAGAAATGTTTATTAATATGCACTGTCCCTGTAAAAATAAATAAATAAATAAATAAGTGTTTAGCCAGCTCTGCAGGTGCTCTGCGTTCTAACCTCTCAGTTTAAGAAGCATTGCACTGATCATCCTTAACCTGTCAAATATGTTTTCTAGAGACGGCTTATTAGAGATGAAGGAACCTCAGTGAGAGGTCATCTAGTGAGAATGTGATTAACAAGAGAGCCAATCAATGAAAGCGAGAGTGCAGCAGCGTCTCTGAAAGGCGAGTGGAAGCCAAAGAACAGATGAGAGAGCAAATGACGGAGGGAGAGAGAGTGATGGAATTAAGAGTGAGATTAGACTCACAGAGGAACGCCGCCCTCACTCCTCCTGCAGTCTGCAGGCCCAGATAGAGACAACAGACGAGCACTGAGCTCTGCCTGTGCTGCAGGTAACACACACACACAGACACACACACACACACACAGACACACACACACACACACACACACACACGTGTTTTTAACTTGTCTGCATAAACATTTGGTCACATAATCTGCCACGCTCACAGCAGGCGATCAGCTTCTCTGTCACTTTACAGTCCTATAATTACACTCTGGTTAAAGGCAGTGTGTGTGTGTGTGTGGGGGGGGGGGGGGGGGCTCTGATGAATGTCTCCTCTTTATGTCCCTCCTGGGGACTATACATGTGTACATTAGTGTCTCTTCATAAAACCTGCAGTCTGATGTTGGCGTGGTGAAATGTCAGGGTCACAGTTCATTACAGGCGTCTTCCTCCCCATCGACCGCTCACTGTCACATTTACGAGATGGATGTCGCAGGTGTTAAACTGCTTAATGGTGTGAATGTCCTCCATGTGTGTCATTCAGCATTAACGGCTGAACTTTACATGTTTGCAGACAAACAATAGAAAGAAAATATTTTCTATTTCATTCCTGCTACACGACGCTCTGATGAGAATCTGTGTTCGTATCAGAGCTGCGTGTCGATGAAACAGCAGGAGGCCTGAAGAGACTGCAGTGGTTCTCTCTGTCCCCTTACAGGGAGGAGGTTGCTGGTTTGAATCCCAGTCTGACAGGAGCCTCTCTGTGTGCAGTCTGCATGTTCTCCCCGTGCATGGCGTGGCTAGTCCAAACACATGCTGCTTACCTGCCGACTCTGAACTGTCTGAAGGTGTGAATGTCTCTATATGTCAGCTCTGTGATTGGCTGGTGAACAATCCAGGGTTTGACCCCACGACATGCAGAAACACACATCGACCTGGCTCCGTGTGTGGGCTCAGAGGAGTAAGTTAGAGTGATGAATGACCAGAGGGACAGCGCTAAGCACACACACACACACACACACACACACACACACACACACACACACACACACACACACACACACACACACACACACTTTATGCATGAAACATCTCTGGCGGTTTCATATCTTGGCGTGATCAGAGGGAGCCGTCCCCTGACCTGGGACCTAAAGAGCGAGGTCTGGACTGGAGCAGAGCCTGGACTGTTCATGAAGAAGGATCACAGCAGCTGATCAGACGAGCATGAGTCAGCAGTTTTTTAAAGTTTATTTTCCAGAGTTTAGGGAATATATTCCTGTTGATATGAGAGCGTGTGATGTTGTTGTCACGTATGTTAAGTGAAATAGATAGTTGCCCAGGTTAAGAATCTCCTTTGGTCCATTTCAAACGTTCATCATCTTTAATCAGTTCTTCAGATCTGATCCGTTCCTGTGTGTTTGTGTCTCCCCTGAAGGCTTTTACATCTCCGTGTTTATTCAGCCGTGCATGGAGGAGTCTCCTGGAGGCTTCTTGTCACGCCGTTCTCTTTCATCTTACTAACGCCGTAATGATTGTGGTGTCATGATTAATTGATGTGATAACGCTACATGTAGCACCTTTTCAAATCTGGCTTTCCCCTGTTTTCTCAAAGGGCTTAATGAGCTGCTATCTCCTCCTAATAGGTGCAATCACACACCTGAAAGAAGCACGCTACCTTGCATTATACTGCCAGCTGTTTCAAGATATATTCATCCCATTACATGTCTATGTGTGCATTAATAATGTTTCATGTTTATTTGTACATCATCATTGAAGTCGCTGCTGCTACGTCTGTGCACTTTCATGAGCGATGCCTTTCACATACACACAATTACAGACCTCCTGCTTTTCATCTGCACCTCCCTTGATGTCCCCAAATGGCTTAATAAACTGCAATCGCCTCCTAATAGGTGCAATCACAATAACAGCACACGCTTTGATTATCTGTTTGATGGGAGCAGCATATGTTACATTAAAGCGTCGCCGTGTTCCCAGCTGTCATCTCATAAGCTGGTCGCATATGAATCCATAATGTACATTTCCTTTTCTTGGCACATTCTCACAGTCCGTGCTTCTTCTTTGTCGACTCTGAGCAAATACGTTTTAAGAGAACTACAAGATCACAGGAAGAACTACAAGATCACAGGAAGAACTACAAGATCACAGAGAACTACAAGATCACAGGAAGAACTACAAGATCACAGGAAGAACTACAAGATCACAGGAAGAACTACAAGATCACAAGAGAACTACAAGATCACAAGAGAACTACAAGATCACAGAGAACTACAAGATCAAAGAGAACTACAAGATCACAGTAAGAACTACAAGATCACAGGGAGAACTACAAGATCACAGGAAGAACTACAAGATCACAGGAAGAACTACAAGATCACAGGAAGAACTACAAGATCACAGGAAGAACTACAAGATCACAGGAGAACTACAAGATCAGAGAGAACTACAAGATCACAAGAAGAACTACAAGATCACAAGAAGAACTACAAGATCACAAGAAGAACTACAAGATCACAGAGAACTACAAGATCACAAGAAGAACTACAAGATCACAGGAAGAACTACAAGATCACAGAGAACTACTGAAAGTCCCCATGAGGGTCTGTGATCCTGGTTGATGAAAAAGCTTTTCCTGGTTTACATGAAGAGTGTGTGTAACACGTTCCCGCCATGTTAGAGATGTGTGTGTTCAGGTCCGTGTGTGTGTGTGTGTGTGTGTGTGTGTGTGTGTGTGTGTGTGTGTGTGTGTGTGTGTGTGTGTGTGTGTGTGTGTGTGTGTGTGTGTGTGCCACACACACTCACATTGCCAGCTGCGTGCCTGGAATACAAGGCAGGACGTGATGGGAGAAGAAATGAAGAAATCACTCCCGTAACCAGGGGCAACGCAGGTACTCGGAGCATAATGGGCGAGCAGTTGGAGGAAGCCTCTGGTGTTGTGTTTAAAAAGCCTCGGGACTGAGGAGGAGAGGGAGAAACCATGACAACGATCACCTTGATGTGAGTCTTTGCAGAAGTTGGCATCAATGACAGAACTTCAGGAGAGCGCACAGGAGACGAGGTGCTGCAGAGCGGGGAGGATGGACATAAAGATCTTCATTAAACTGTCCCCGCCTTCTCTCAGGCCATGAATTCAAACTTCAGGAAGACAAGGTGGTTACCGTTTTATGAAAAATCATAACTCACCGTGTCTCGGCTCCTCCTCGAGCCCATTTACCTGAATATGAAAGTAAACCCTGTGATTTCATGAAACTGTTCTGTCTCTGTGATGAAGAACGTCAGCCTGCTGATCTTTAATATGCTCACAGTGTCTTTAAAACAGAATCAGCAGGAAGCTGTGATTGTTCACCTGAGCACACACACACACACACACACACACACACACACACACACACCTGTACGTGAACTGCACATGCTCAGATACCTCCCTGTGTGTCATCCTCCCACACACACTGACAGGCCTGTCATTCGCTCCTCTCCTTCCACAGCTTATATTCATCACACTGCTATGATTAAAAACCTTTTCAGCTCTGCGCTCACATTGACCCCTGACCCCCTCCCTCTCCTGCGAAAAGCTCGGAGCTGAGTTATCATTGATGGAGGCATCATACATCTGATTGGCTGCTGCAGCCTGACATGTGCTGCAGACGTGAACAGAGTCCAGTCAGTCTGATGAGGTCTCTGAGTCAGTGTTGGATGTGAGGTGTCTCTGAGTCAGTGTTGGATGTGAGGTGTCTCTGAGTCAGTGTTGGATGTGAGGTGTCTCTGAGTCAGTGTTGGATGTGAGGTGTCTCTGAGTCAGTGTTGGATGTGAGGTGTCTCTGAGTCAGTGTTGGATGTGAGGTGTCTCTGAGTCAGTGTTGGATGTGAGGTGTCTCTGAGTCAGTGTTGGATGTGAGGTGTCTTTGAGTCAGTGTTGGATGTGAGGTGTCTTTGAGTCAGTGTTGGATGTGAGGTGTCTTTGAGTCAGTGTTGGATGTGAGGTGTCTTTGAGTCAAGCAGCACTGAGCAGCTCCAGGAACGAGCTAAATATCTGACTCCTTCATCTGCTGCAGACTTAAAGGAAGGAGCCGACCCAGAGCTCACTCTGCTGCCTCACTGTGTCCTCTCACACACACACACACACACACACACACACACCCTCACACACCCCTTACTGTTGATGCCCTGCTGAGAGTCGTGTGCGTTGTGGCTGTGAAAAGCAAAGTTTGTCGATGAAAGTCAACAAAGAGAAATGAAGATGAGTGCTGCGTCTGTAGGAGAGACACACATGCATGTTTGAGCCACCAGAGGGCGCCATAAGGACACGCTGATGAAGAAGCTGAATGATAGAAGATAGATAGATAGATAGATAGATAGATAGATAGATAGATACTTTATTGATCCCGAGGGAAATTCAAGGCATCCAGTAGCAGTATACAGACAGGCAGGACACAAGACATTAGTTACAATACACACCCGCTGTCCCCCCTCCCCTCTGTATACAATAATCCCCCAAACAAGATTTAGCAGCCCCTATGTGACTAAGAGTCAATATAATTATATGTTGAACCTGTGCAGTTAGCATTAGCATTAGACTTAAACTTATATAGCATAATGTACATAACCTGTGCAGTTAGCATTAGCATTAGACTTAAACTTATATAGCATAATGTACATAACCTGTGCAGTTAGCATTAGCATTAGACTTAAAACTTATATAGCATAATGTACATAACCTGTGCAGTTAGCATTAGCATTAGATTTAAAACTTATATAGCATAATGTACCTAACCTGTGAAGGACAAAACGTGGAGTCACAGTGAACATCAGACTGTTCACTTTTAGATCATAAATATTGTTATTAATATTATTATTATTAATGGTCAGCAGGAAGTCACTGTGAACAGGGACTCCATCAGCAGCTCCCTGTGGGCGGCTCTGAGCACTGAGGTGCAGGACAGGACCGTGAGCATCAACAAGACTCAAACCAGTTTGTAATGTGAATAAGGAAGTACAAATGTCTCTGTATTTATGTTGTCTTTGTACAGCTTTTGATTTCATTCTTACTAACTTCATTTCCTTTCCACGAGAGCTGTTCTTTTTTTATTCCTTCTGAAAGAGGAACAATGTCAACAAAGACAAATGTGATTCTGATATTATGAATGCTGGTCCTGGATATCTGCTCACAGGAACCAAGCTGTGATGAAATGCTGAAAACAGTGTGATGTGGTTCCTCTCCTGTTGATGCGGCCGGACGCTCAGCGCTGCAGAGATTCTTCTGTTTCTGAAGATTTGAATGAATGAATGACGATGATGACATGAGGATGTTCTCCCCTCGCTGTCCTATTTCTGTCCTGACCTTTTTGCAACATCAGGAGGTCGACTGATCGTGGACACATCGAAAGAAGGAAGTCATCGCACATTGGGACATTTTCATACGAAGAAGAAACTTTGAGTGAAGACACTTCTTTAGCTTCCTGTGGCTTTGTCTCCAAAACACGCTTCCTCTTTGAACTGTCACTTTTTAAAGAGTCGTCATTCAAAAGGACGAGTTGTGTCTGTAGCTTTAAATATGTAAATGAGC
Organism: Symphodus melops; assembly: GCF_947650265.1. Lineage (NCBI taxonomy): Eukaryota > Metazoa > Chordata > Actinopteri > Labriformes > Labridae > Symphodus > Symphodus melops. The sequence goes on from NC_136708.1 coordinate 22,819,806, forward strand.
TGTGTCTGACCACGCCCCCTCTCTGGAAGGGCTCGGGTGTACTCGCTGCTTTCTGGCTCCATGTCCTATTGTTTACGGTGAGAAGGCAGACTCAGAGGGCAGAACAAACACCTAGCTGTGGGAGTGTCACCCACCTGGGGGAGGGGCTACTGCCCTTTGTGATGTCATGAAGGGGAGGGGCTACTGCCCTTTGTGATGTCATGAAGGGAACATCTCATATTATGCTCATATACATTCTTTCCCTCCTCTGGCTCACGAGAAGCCTTTAGCGTCTCTTGTCACACGACGACACGTTTACCATAAATGGCGAGGAGTTGATGGCGCTGGAGACCGTGAGCGGTTTTATTGTTTCTGCAGAAATCAGCATCAACACGAGACAGTTTCCTGTCTTGATGAAGTTCTCCTTCTATCAAGACTTCTGATTGGTCAAGATGATCGAAGCTCTGTGTGTGTGTGTGTGTGTGTGTGTGTGTGTGTGTGTGTGTGTGTGTGTGTGTGTGTGTGTGTGTGTGTGTGTGTGTGTGTGTGTGTGTGTGTGTGTGTGTGTGTGTGTGTGTGTGTGAGAGTTTATTTATAAGCAAAGACAGACAAAGTGTGTGTGAGAAAAAGAGAAGTCAGACAGGAAGACGTGGTCACACAAACAACATAACAGAGAAAGAGGAAGAGTTTGTGTGTGTGTGTGTGTGTGTGTGTGCGTGTGTGCGTGTGTGCGTGTGCGCGTGCGTGCGTGCGTGCGTGCGTGTGTGTGTGTGTGTGTGTGTGTATACAGACATATCTAGCGGCAGTAAAACCACTTAAAGTAACAGTGACATCAGGGAACTGTTTACTCACACACACACACACACACACACACACACACACACACACACACACAGAGTTTATGGTTCTGCGTCTTCACTTCTTCCTCTGACCACAGAGACCGAGGGACACGACTTCAGCGCTGTGATATCAGCAAATCATCTGCAGGTAAGAAACAAACATTTCTCTCCACACATGTACGGAGTAGTATTATAGAGAGATATACAGTATATATATACACACACACACACACACACATACGTGTGTGTGTATATTAACTGAGGCCAGGTCTCGTCCTCATGGCGGCGTAGCGACCTCTAACCCTGGTTAGTTTTCCGTCTTCTTCTCAGCGATGATTCAACGTCATGGAAACACACTTCAGTATCTCTGTCCACTAACGGACCAATCAGGGACAAAGTCAACCTAATTACTACACTTCAGTACTGAAGTGGCACACCCAGAACTCATGACGAGCGAGCGAGCACATTCTGTGCTGCAGAGATGGCGTGTAGCGTGTAGCGTGTGGCGTGTGGGTGTGGGCCGGGACAACTCACACAATAACAGTGATTGAAGGTTCATCTGTAGGTGCAGCTGAAGCCAGACTTCAAACAGTCTTTACATTAATGTTGTTAATCATCACCTTCAAACTATAGATCTCCAGCTGTCAGCTTGAACTGGGTCATCACGCTGAGTGAAAGGACCAATCAGAGAGCTCCAGCAGCAGAAAGCTGCTCAAAGTAGGATCAATGTTGGAGATGCTTTTGAAACATGGAGAGAGGTTAGAGACACTGAAGCTACAGTGTCCACCACATGAAGAGCTGGCTAAACACTGAAGCTACAGTGTCCACCACATGCAGAGCTGGCTAAACACTGAAGCTACAGTGTCCACCACATGCAGAGCTGGCTAAACACTGAAGCTACAGTGTCCACCACATGCAGAGCTGGCTAAACACTGAAGCTACAGTGTCCACCACATGCAGAGCTGGCTAAACACTGAAGCTACAGTGTCCACCACATGCAGAGCTGGCTAAACACTGAAGCTACAGTGTCCACCACATGCAGAGCTGGCTAAACGCTGAAGCTACAGAAAGCTTTATTATTAATAATAAAACGCGTTCATGTCACTCATCCTTACAGTCGAGTGAAAACAACACGATCAAACAGTGAGGAGGGCGTGGTCACACAGGTGATTTGAAGGCTGACGGCCCAGGACCCCGCTGATGGGTCCGGGTGGGCGTGTAGGTGGATCAGAAAGGTCCGGAGGTGCGAGGTTATGGAGCGCCTTGAAGGTGAGAGTTTAAAAATGTTTGACATGCAGGACGTCTTGAACACGCCGCAGAGCTCACTGTGGCGTGTTCGCCAGCCTCGAAGGTTTTTGGACTTTGGGTCGGGTTAGGGTCATTGCAGAAGAATCACTGAACGTGTGGACGGGGTCCCGCCTCCTCCTCCTCCGTGTGGCCTCAGTTACACGTGGTCAGACACCGAGGCAGACAGTGAGTCAGGAGGTCGACACAGACGTTTGTTTGGTAGCGTCACGTGATCGTAGACACATAAAGTCCTCTTTTTAACATTTAAACCCTGATGCTGATTTTTCCCCTCCTGATGAAGCGTCAGTCCGTCCAGGGTTTTTTCCTGCTTGAAGCTTTCGGATGTTTTTAGACATCAAAAGAGGAAGTTACCCATAATCCCCTGCTGCAGTCGTGAAACAACAGAGCATGCCTCTGCTTTGAGTCTCTTCATGGCTGAACAGGAAACAGGACCACTTATTAACATGGTCTGCATCAGGTGCACTCGGCAGATTTAGTGACGGATCATTTTCCTGTCTTCTTGTTTTTTTGCAGCAGCAGCACAATGTCGACTGAAGCCCCTCCTCTCGTGTCTGAGCCGTCCCAGAACCACCAGCCGGCGACGACTATAGACATCGACTCCATCATGGACAACGTCTCCATCGTACTCTACACGCTGACCGTCGTGCTCGGAATCACAGGGAACACCATCGTCATCTGGGTGGCCGGATTCAAGCTGAAGGTGGAGGATCTCGTTATTCTTCAGCAGGATGTTTTTTTCTCTTTCGCTGTCCTCATGTTCTCGTGTCCTTGCCTCCTCAGCCGAAGGTCACCAACGTGTGGCTGGTGAACTTGGCCGTAGCAGACCTGATCTTCTGCTTCACTCGAGTCTTCTCCCTGGTAAAGAAGCTCTTCTTCGACCACTGGCCCTTCGGCGTCTTCCTCTGCAAGTTCAACGGCTTCTTCAAATACGCCAACATGTTCTGCTCCGTCTTCCTGCTAGCCGTGATCAGTTTGGACCGGGTGCTCTGCGTGTGGAAGCCCATCCTCACCAAGAGACGCCGCACCCTGTGGGCCGCCAGGTTGGTGGCCGTCTGCGTGTGGGTCACCGCCATCATCTTAAGCACGCCGTACTACGTGTACCGCCAAGTGTACCTGGGGAAGAACAACCTGAGCAAGTGCTCTTTGGACGTGAAGGAGGCGGCGCAGGGGGACAACAGCGCCAAAGTGGCGCTCTACTCCATCCGCTTCCTGTGTGGCTTCATATTGCCTTTTATGGTCATCCTCGTCTGCTACATCCTGGCCGCGGTCGGCATCCGACGCACCCGCCTGTCCGGAAAGGCCCGCCCCCTGCGTATACTGGCATCGTTAGTGATTGCGTTCTTCCTGTGCTGGGCGCCGTACCACTGCCTCCTGCTGGTGAAGATGGTGGATAGTAAGAACCCGGTGGTGAAGATCTGGCATCCCATCGCGTCCGGCGTCGCCTACTTCAACAGCTGTGTGAACCCACTGCTGTACTTCTGCATGGGCCTGGACGTGAGGGGACGCTTCAGGCAGAGTCTGACCGGCGTCTTCAAGAGAGCCCTGGAGGGCGACGTAGACGGACAGACGAGCCAGTCCAACGAGCGCTCTCTGGACGACAGCTCCGCCGTGGGGCGGAGTCACACGTCGATGAATGTCTGACGACCTGAACAATCTAAACGTTTTCACACTTCGCTCCGAGATTAAAAAAGGAAGCGCTTTATGTGACGAGACGGAGAGCTGCTCAAATTATGTTTTTAATCCCACAGACGAGTTGAACACACACCAACACACACACACGTCGGTGTGTGTGTCGGTGTGTGTGCGCCTCCACACGTTTCCAGGTCGTGTGGAGACGAGTGCCCCTTCTTTAAATAATCAAACCTGCAGCCCACAGACTTTATTCTCAAACTGTCTCCTGTTCCCGCTGTGAGCACCACGGTCCGTCTCCAGAGCGTGTCAGCAGCGCCGCTACGCTCATGAAGCTGAACAGAAAAGATCGACCGAGACAGGAAGTCAGACAAAGGTACAGAGCGTCCGGTCAGTTTCAAAATAAAACACAACATACATGAGCGTGTGACGTCATTTCATCAACATGATGTTAAAACAGACGCAGGCGGTGAGGCTCGTTTTACACATGCTAACGTGCTAAGGTCATGCTGCTGATGGATAACTGTTTCACACATGCTAACGTGCTATGCTCATGCTGCTGATGGATAACTGTTTCACACATGCTAACGTGCTATGCTCATGCTGCTGATGGATAACTGTTTCACACATGCTAACGTGCTAAGGTCATGCTGCTGATGGATAACTGTTTCACACATGCTAACGTGCTGAGGTCATGCTGCTGATAGATAACTGTTTCACACATGCTAACGTGCTAAGGTCATGCTGCTGATAGATAACTGTTTCACACATGCTAACGTGCTAAGGTCATGCTGCTGATAGATAACTGTTTCACACATGCTAACGTGCTAAGGTCATGCTGCTGATAGATAACTGTTTCACACATGCTAACGTGCTAAGGTCATGCTGCTGATAGATAACTGTTTCACACATGCTAACGTGCTAAGGTCATGCTGCTGATGGATAACTGTTTCACACATGCTAACGTGCTGAGGTCATGCTGCTGATAGATAACTGTTTCACACATGCTAACGTGTTGAGGTCATTTTCCTGTGTTGATGTGTGGCGGTAAGATTCAGTGATGAAACGAGGAACTGTGCGGTGCGGCGTGCAGAGACCAGAAGGTGAGCAGAGGGAAGTGAGAGAGAGAGAGAGAGAGAGAGAGAGTTTACTCATCTCTGTCTGCTGTCCAGACTGAAAACTTCACCTCCAACACGTGATGTCAAATCGTTCCTGATAGGAGGTCAGAGACACCTGCTGCACGGCGAGCTCTGCTTACAAACGTCTGCAGCTACTGAGAAACAAACACGCCCACGTTAAGGTCGACCTGGAGACCTGAGACAAACTCAAGACCGGGTCTGAGCTTTTAACTGATCTCATCAGTTTTATTACATTTTAACCTCCAGTGTTTCCTCAGATAGCTTTTGCACTTCCTGTTTTAATCTCCTTATTTTACCTGTTTTTTAATTGTGGGGGAGGAGCTTGTGTTGTTTGATGTTAACGCACTTTGTGATCCATCTTTGTATGAAAGGTGAAACACAAAGTTTGATTGATCATGGAGACCGGGAGAGTCCAGTGGGATAAAACATGCTAAAGGTCAAAGGTCAAAGTTAGACATCAAGTCTCTGTAAGTGTATAATTTCTGTGAGCAGGTTCTTCTTCTGAGGATCACTGCGTACGTCTGATCGAACATGCTGCGAGATAAAAGCTCCGTGTGCAGAATAAACATCAGCTTCCTGTTCTGACGTCACGCGTGTGTAATTAAACTGTTTATGATGAACTCTGAACGCCTCTGTTTATTTGTTCTTCGTGTTGGACGTGAGCTCTCGTTGTCTCACTCTGATTTACGACTCAGCGCCGCAGAGTCTGCAGAAAGCAGCTGGTCAAAGAGTCATGTTTCTGAGTGGGTGAGATGGTCACATGATCAGCTGAAGGTCACATGATCAGCTGAAGGTCACATGATCAGGTGAAGGTCATACAAACAGCTGAAGGTCACATGATCAGCTGAAGGTCACACAAACAGCTGAAGGTCACACAAAAAGCTGAAGGTCACATGATCAGCCACCCCTGACCCAAAAGCTGAAATGAGACAGGATATAAAAACAGACTGACGAAGAAATGAAAAGAGGATGTGACCTTAAAGGAAGCTACACACACACACACACACACACACGCACAGACGTACAGACACACACACACACACACACACACACACACGCACAGACGTACAGACACACACACACACACGTACAGACACATACAAACACAAACACGCTCACACAAGCAAACGCACAGGCACACACACACACACACTGGCTCCAGGTGAGTTTTCTGGTGTGACAGCAGTCTGTGTGTGTGTATGTGTGTGTGTGTGTCTGTGCGTGTGTGTGTGTCATTAAACTCTGCTTGTATCTGACACAGACACGTGTGGTCTCCACCTCTGACTCACAAAGCCGCCATCTTGGATTCTGCTGCTTCGCTCCTTAAAGAAGACGCCCGAGGCTGAGGTGAGGTCACGTCATTTATTCAGACTTTAAAAGCTTTACATTCAACATGAGGTTTGTTTTACAGCATTAATATTCAATCATATTTATAAATACTAAATCTATTTCTAAAAGTGGAACAGAGCTCATCGACGTTCACAGAGACACAGACACAATAAATAATGGCCCTGGCCGTGTTGGCCCTGACCTTCAACGACCTTCACATCTTAAATATACGTAATTAATGCGTCACATGATCACACAGAGCGTTTTTTTCTGGCTGTGCGCTCTTAAACGCCTAGTGGGCCCGGGGCGTTAAGGCTGGAGCGGGGGAGGAGTCACAGTCGCTCGACGTACAGTACATGAGTGCTTCTAGAGGTTTCTGTTGTTTGGACGCTGAGTCTTCATTTCACACCATAGTCCCGCCATCCTGTCTCCAGCTCAACGTCCTCGGATATATGATGCTGTCGCCACTGTCATCGTCATCATCGTCATCATCATCATCGTCATCATCGTCATCATCATCGTCATCTTCATCATCGTCATCATTGTCCTTACCAGCATCATCATCATGGACAAAGTCTTTGTCTTCTATGACCTGCAGAGAACGCAAATATTTAATACACATCACAGAGACACCCAGAACCAATGACAAGCGGGCACGTTCTGTAGCGTGTAGCGTGTAGCGTGTGGGTGTCAATCACAATCACTAATCAGAAACTATAGATCTTCAGCTGTCAGCTTGAACTGGGTCATCACACTGAATGAAATGACCAATCAGAGAGCTGTGTTTATTAACGGACCAATCAGAGAGCTGTGTTTATTAAAGGACCAATCAGAGAGCTGTGTTTCTTAAAGGACCAATCAGAGAGCTGCGCTCTTCCCCTGTGATCAATCAGCCAATCAGAGAGCTGCTCTCTTCCCCTGTGATCAATCAGCCAATCAGAGAGCTGCTCTCTTCCTGTGTGATCATGAAGGAAACCTGCTGTGTTGAAGCTTCTCTGACAACAATGCAGCAGCCAGTATGTCCTCCTTCTAACTTTAGATTCTGCTCCTGAATGCTCTGGATCTGATTGGACCAGAGAAGGTAGGCGGGGCTTTGAAGGCCGTTTTGGACGCCCCTGGGTTTGCCAGATATGAGAGCAGTTATCAGGTGAACAGGTGTTGCAGCGATGGAAGCGGGCAGTGGAAGAAGCGGTTGTTTACCTTACTCACTTCCTGTCTGTGTTTGTCAGTTCTGGGCTCGGTGTCCAAAAAGGCCACAAAGTGGATCAGCGTGTATATTCTGAAACAGAGAAGAACAACCGTCAGCAGGAAGCTCCCGTATATTTAATATTCAGCTCTGCTCTGATTGGACGAGGGCCGTTACCTGTGGTACAGCATGGCTAAGAACTGGACCAGGACCAGCAGGGCGAAGGCCAGGATGAACATGAAGCCGATGGGGTCGATGTAAATGTACCCGTCAATGGGCTGCAGGTTGATGTCGACCTTCGGCACCCGGATGAAGACGGACGTCTGCGTGAGCTGCAGCATGAAGGTGGTTATGAGCCAGAAGGCGTTACAGATGAAGTACACGAAGGTGATCTGAAGAGCAGGAGACAGACACCATACGTTACTGATAAAGTCCTGCTGCTTCAAAGACGTGAAGTCGTCTCTAAATGAAGACATCCTCAGAGCTTCTCCCTTACGTGTCCTCACCTTGTTCCTCAGGTGTTTCAGCTCTTCAGCCATTTGTTTCTGCTTCTTTTTGTCCTCGGGCAGAGGCTCCAGATATTTGGCTGTGAGCTCTCTGAAGAACTGATCCTCATCCTGCAGGGGGAAACACAGACTCTCAGTAAACCTGTCCCATATATTGGAAGTTCCCATGAGACCTACGGGTCGTTACGGGCCGACATGAAGCGGCGAGGAGTTTTGGCGAGATGAGACACGGCCAACAAAAAGAGAAGCTGGCAAACAATAAGACTGCCGGTGTTCCGGTTCAACGTGCGACCCTGGTGACCCTGAGCCGGGTGTTCTGGATCACTTCTGAAGAGTAGATTTTGATTTGTTGAGACAAACAGAGAAGTCTTCATGAGGACGCTGAAGGTCACCAGTTAGCACGAAGACAATCACAACATCTTTGGCAGACAACAAAGAGACAATTATGATGACTGAGAAGAGTAACAAACATGTCCCACCTGGTCCAGCTCGTCCTCCTGCATGCGCATGTCATCGGATAAATCCTGCAGCTGTGAAACCCAACCTGCAGGAAACAGAGCGACAGTTACATCTGCTGGAAGGGAAGGAATTAAAACCATGGTGGGACTGATTGAAGTGTTTAAGGACACTCACTCTGGTGAGGATGTGGTAAAGCAGACGTGTGTCCCCTGGAGGAGGAGGAGGAGAAGGGTTAACAGTTTTATAGGTTTGAAGATCAGGAAGGTGCATCCATGTTTGAGCAACGTGTGGAATGAATGTTCATATTCAGCTCGTCTGTTAAACGTTTTCATTCTGACACTAATAATCCCTTCCAAAGGTCATCCTGCAGAGTTATGTCAACTTATCGTGACAACAGAAGTAATAAACAGGATCTGGCTCTTCACCCTCTGAACTGTAATCAGCATGGTTTTAGAAAGGTGTGATGTCCTTGGGGCAGATGCTCTGCTATGTGATGATGATTCTTTCGTGTGTAGGTGTGAGTGCCTTCAGGTCGATGTTCTGTGGGTGTGGCTGCTGTCTGTCATCATTCAATTCAATGTTCTCTGATGTATGGGGACTGCAGCAGAGTCTCTGTATAAAGTCAGTGTGAGCCTCTCCTCCAGTCTGCTGATCTCTGCATGTCAGTTCAAACTGTGAGGAGTGATGATGTCTGAGGTTACCTTGACGACTCCTCTGGCCCTCCCACATCTTCCACGATGGTGTTTAGAGGGAGAGGTTCCTGCCTCTCCACCTCCATCACCTGGTTCTCCTGGTTGGCGATGAGCTCCTCCTCGTCACCTCTCTGGCACAGTTTTCTGCAGCATTTCGACTGCGAGTAGAAGTGTGTGAACGCACTTTTGGCTGCAAAATATAAGAGCAATTTCAAAGAAAGAACAAAGTGTCATCTGCAAACTGATAAACAGAGAAGAAAGAGGGGGGAATGTTCGACAGGTTTTTGCTCTGCACTGTTTAGTAACACTTAACAACAAGTCACATTGAGCTAGCTTGAAAGCCTTATCTACCTTTTTCAGCTTGAGTTTGAGGGGGGGTGGCTGCTTTTTGGTTCTCTCCAGCAGGGGGCGTGGTCTCTCTGGTGCCCCAGGACACGTTGTTCATGTTGACCATGGAATAAATGGTCAGCAGCAGGTAGGCGCTGGGAATGCAGACGATGTAAAGCAAGCCAAAGACAATGAGGCCGACCTCCTGAGGGTGCATAAACGCAGTCACCAGGTAGAAGCAGGCGAGGGCGATGATGAAGAGGCTGCTGGGAGTCAGGATGGTTTGTTCCTTCACCATGTTCCCTGATGGAGGATGAACAGAGGGACAATGAGACATGAACATGGGAGCCTCTCAGAGAAAGAAGGCTTTGGCGTCACATACCGATTATGACCATGGCTGCGATCATCATGAGGAAGCCGTACATGATGCTCAAGACCGCTGCGATGGTGATCTGAGTGTCTGACTTGAGCTTAAAGCTGATGCCGAGGAAGATGGCCGGAGGAATCAGAGACATGACCAGAGCAGCGTTTGGATGAATGTCCAGCAACAAGGTCAAACAACCTGCAGGATGGACAGGAAGCAGACATGAGAACTAGTTCGACCAGCACGGAATTAAACGATCATTCATTTACTAAAGTACATCATTAAACAGCTCCTTTAAAGAAATCCTGACTTTTCTATTATCCCAAAATATCATCAAAGTACTGATTCAGGAACAGAACTGGTCTTGACTTGGTCTTGGTCTTGGTCTTGACCTGGTCTCAGATCACTGCTGTCTCAGTCATATCTTGGTCTGGGTCTTGGTCTGGGTCTTGGTCTCGGATCACTGCTGTCTCAGTCATATCTTGGTCTCGGTCTTGGTCTTGGTCTTGGTCTTGGTCTGGGTCTTGGTCTCGGATCACTGCTGTCTCAGTCATATCTTGGTCTCGGTCTTGCCATGCTTTGGTCTTGGTCTTGTGCTGGTCTTGGAGCACTCTGGTTTGGTTCATGCCTTGGTCTTCTCTCTCTCTCTCTAGACTTAGCATGTGGTCTCGGTTACAGCGGTCTGGACTACAGTGCTACGTCATGTGCTCGCTTGGTTGTACTTTATAAAGCCGGGCTTACACTGTGCAAATTGAAACACATTTTTGAGCCTCATCACAGGATTCATCACAAGTGGATTCAGGAGAGGCGGTGAGACTTCATAAAACATTGTTCCATTCAGTTGGACTTTAGTCCCCCAAAGAGGAAAACATCATCGTAACATCACATCAGAAAAAACAACAATCGCTCTAAAACAAGGGTGACCTGCAATCATGAGGACGACGGTGGACGGGGACAGAATGGACGACGCCATGCTGAAGAGCTGGTAGAGCATGTAGGGTTTGGACATGGACGGGTTCCTCTTGGAAATCAGGGTGGTTGAGCCCAGCAGATCCACGATGTTGGCCATGGTGGACGGTCCCCATCGACGACGCTGAAAAGGGAACAGATTAGCATAAAGCTGGACTCATTCACATTCTCCTCTTGAGCGCCTCTCTGATTTTAAAGCTACAGTACTTTTAGTTTGAAGCAGAAAGATGCTTGAGATAGACTGAGCATTCAGTATCTGATCAGACCTTTATTTATTCACAAATCATTTATGTAACTCAGACGTGAAGTGTTGACGTGTCTCTGCATGCTTCTTTCACAATGCCATAATTATGAAGACAATAGAGGGATTAATGTGGAGGAGATAATTATACCTGCTCAGATTTCATAGGCACATAACATTTAATTGGACTCTTTAAAATGTGAATGAGAACAATAGAGAGGCATTCTCAGACACCTGAGTCAAAGGGCATCGTACAAGTCTGAGTCAAAACCCAAAGAGCACAGAGCAGTTTCGTTTCCTTGATAAAATGTAGCATCACATGCTAATCAGACTTCTCATGGGAGCTACCTGAACATCAGAAAACATATCAGAGGTGCAAATGATTGAGAATGACTCTTTCTGTTACCTGGTTGTAAAACTCTTTGAACTCCTCGGGGGCGTTGGTGTAAGCGTCGGCCGCCGCGTTGTACTCCACCCTCCATCCTTGCTTCAGCAGCAGAGTGCACAGCCAGCGGTCCTCACCTGGAGGAGACAAGTTTTCACATCACTGACTTCAGTTCGTGAGAAAGTGAACCAAATAAGAGATCTAACACTGTTACAAGTTCACCTCTGAGTCCAGCGGACTTCATGTGTGAGAGCGACCTTAGTTACCTTGGTCGTACTGGATGTGATGTGCTGGATTTGAGGCCTTGACGGTGTATTTTTTCATCACATTGTCGTCCATCAGCGCTGAGGCTCTGAACAGACTGAAGCAGCCCGGGCTGCACAGCACACAGCCGTACACGTGCTCTGCCGTCTTGTGGAGCCAGTGACCCACGGCGTATTCAAACTTCTGATACCACACCATGGGACCTGCCCGAGGAGGACGGAGCGGTTAGTGCAAAGCCTGAACCAGCATCATTTAGTATGAACTGATTTTCAATGAATGTTTCATGTCCCTGTTCTTGTGGACTCGACCGACCTGATCCGGTGGGGTGAATCCTTCCACATGCAGCACCGACAAGTGGATAACGTTTCAGACGGTCAACAAGCAACATCACAGAAGCTGGCTGAAAGTCTGTGTCCCCATCCAAAGCCAAGAGGTAGGTGTTGTGCTTCTCTTTCTGGAGGAAGAAAAACATCGTTTTACACATAGCGTCTTTTCATATCCATATAAAGGGCTAAAAATGTTTAAAAATCCACTTTTCTCTGTTTGTGTTTTTTTCACCCTCTCACCTGAAACTCTCTTTTTAGATCAGCCTCCATCCCTCCTTTGCCCAGCCTTTTGTAATATTTAGTGGAGAGCTTAAAGCCCAGGAGATAGTACAGGTACATCACCTGGAAAACATCAAATACTGTCAGAGTGCTTGATTGAACAGGTTCTGCGTGTTTTCTCATGGATGGTAACCAGACGACTCTGCATGGTTGTCCTACCTGAGACCATCTCTTCTTGTGGCGAATGAGCTGTTTGTCCTTAAAGTGAACTGTTAGACTGTTTCCATGAGGCATGGTGATGACCAGGCGTCCCCCGTATGGCGTCCTCACCACACTCTGATCGGGGATCTGCTGCTGCTTTTCGAAGAGGCCGTTATCCAGATTTAAGAAGATACTGAAAATAAAGGAACAAAGGGTTAACTGAAAGGCTCATCAGTGAGATGTTTGGACTCGGGGGACGAGCTGTGAGGTCCGTGTGTCTCGTGTTCTACCTGTAAACTTCTCGGATTATGTCCACAAGCATCTGGGCGTATTTGTTGACGTGGCGGCCCTGACTGCCGGGGACGTTGGTGAAGGCGTCGTCGAAGTAGATGTGGCCTTCAAAGGTCACGTCACTCATCTGTCCTTCCGTCTTCGGCCTGTACTGGTCCATTCTGTAAAGGAAAAAGAATCCACTCATGTCAAGTTTATCAAAGAACAATGTGTGAGAATTCAGGGGGAGCTTTTTCTTGTCCAGGCCAGCACATCAGTTCTTTGTAAAAGACCTTTTTAAAATGACGTTTGACGTTATTATTAGCTCCTTGACCCCCTTATGAGGTGAAAACCAGGTTGGGATCCAACTGTTGAGACCAGTGGTTCCTAACCTTTTCTCCTTGGATCTTAAAAAAGCTGAGCCCCCCACCCAGGAACCCATACAAAGAAAACAATGATACAGTGCTTCAATGACGACGATAGGATGATCTTACCTGAAGACTGTTGAGCAAACTTTGCACTCAATGTTCAAACATCACTTTAACAAGTTCAAAGCAGATCCTCACAGCCCTCCTAGGGCGGGCCGGACCCCAGGTCGGGATCTAATGGTTTACATGTAATACTTACCGAAACAATGAGATGAGTATCTTCATCATCTCGTCGTAGGTCTCGTGCCACATGGTCGCACAAAAGAACACGTTCACTGGGTCGAGAGGCCTCCGTCTGCCAAAAACAGACAGCATACTCAGACTCTCTGCTCGGACCTCACTGAACAACAAACCTCGTTACGTCAGCACGAAGTGGCTCTTAAACTTTACACTCAACAAGACTATTGATTGCATAAGTACAACGCTTTGTGATTATAGGACACACCTGTTTGGCTCATTCATACATATTTATAGACCTGACATTTATTGTCTTCTTTTGTTTACAGGAAGCCCTGAAGTGCTTTGTGAGATGCCATTGTGTCGCTATGAAGAGGTGTAATTAAATATTAGAGATGGCAATCATTGGGTTGGACACAAAGAGCTTCGTCATGTTTGTTTTACAGCCTTTCGTTAAATTAAAGGTCACAAACAGGTTTGGTAACATGCACAATCAACTCAGATGTGTTAGTGGGAAATTGAAGGTACATGAAAGACTTTGCTTTTCTATTGTGATTCCCATTTTACAAGAGGTCCCCAGTTAAACGTCTCCAGTGCAAATAGTGCTCAGGATGTTCCAAAGAAATGCCATTAATGAGTCTGATAAGTCTTGTCGGCGTGGTAGTTGTGGACGATGAAGGTCAAAGGACACAGGACCCGTATAAGAAAACCAGACTTTAACTCACTGCTTCCGCTTCCGAGATGTCTGAATGTCGAATCGAGTGTTGAGGAGCAGAGACTGTTCTATAAGTCCTCCTTCATACACCCTCCTGATGAACAGGTCCTGAGTCCTCTGGATGCGGTTCAGGCCAAGGTTCCAAAGGTGGACAGTGGCCAATACCATGCCGAGCCACCAGGACACTGCTGAAGCTGAAGAACACATTTAAGCGTTAAAGAAAAGTTTGGGCCATCTGTGAAACCGCTAACCTGCCAAACTGAACACCCAGAAAGCTTTTCGTGCTGAATCAGTTCTACAGAGTAAATGCTGCTTGCTATCTGAACCTTTCTGTAAGAGGAACCAAAAAGGACTGGAAACTGGTTTTGGAAATGTTGTTGCCAAGATGAAAATAGGTTTTGCGTTGATGCCATCTTAGTGATTTGTGTAACTTCATGTAAGGTGTTGAACTGTAGGTTAAGTTTGTTACCTGTCAGTATGCTGATGTCCACTCTATTGGACATGTCCAGGAAGCAGAGAGTGTGCGTGACATCCAACACCAGATTTGGGAAGAAACCACCATTTAGGTTTCCGCTTCTTCCATCCACAACAACATCACAGTAGCTGGTGAAGTTGATGCTCTGAGTTGCATTCAGACTGATTCTGTAGTCCTGATAGTAAACGATGGAGGGGATGACGAGCAGAGCCATGACAGCCAGAGAGGCCAAGTACAAAGGCAGGATGAAGCACCGTCGCATGGCGTGCATCTTGCAGGCTACCAGTGAAAACCAGTGGCAGAGTGCAGAGGAGATCAGCTGGACACCAATGATGATGGCTATAATTGTGGTCTCACGCCTGGGGATGAATCTGACCACGTCCCAGTCCAGCTTGCTGAGGGGGACGTAGGCTCCGAGCACACAGGCGGTCACGGCGATCCTGAGCAGGCTGGAGAGGATATTTAACATGTTCTGGCTCCGCCGTACATCTCTGCACAGGCTCCGGAGGAAAACAGAGGTGCTGTTTTCACTGATCAGTCTCAGGTAGTTTTCCCACCAGGTCAACGACACCAAGAAGGATCCACCAACCGCCAGGCCCACCCAAATCATCATCTTTGAATCAGCAGGATCCTTCATTACGTACAACACGAGGAACAGGACGTAGCCGAGCAGGATGAGGATGAAGGCACAGATGGATGGCGCCAGGAAGCGATTCCTCTGCTGTGCAGTGTGTTGAGAGATGAGTTGTAGCAGTGCAGAGAGGACGGCTACACTGTGAAGTATGCTCACGTTGGTGACGATGTCAAAGTGTGGCATTGCGACTATCATGAGAATTGCTGCACCCAGAGACACCACAAATTCCAAAGACAAAACCTGCAGGGAGAGAGAGAGGTTTGTAGAAGTCTTTTTAGGTGCACATTAAACTTCCAACTTCTGGGACAAAGAAATAAGGGAATGGGATTGCTTGCAATATAACATTTACATTTGGAAAGCTGGTGTTTGGTTGTTTGGATGATGGGTCAGAATAAAGTCCACTTATATAATACCAGCCAGCAGCTATCCAACGATAGCACCCAGCTCTGGATACCTAGGAGTTCATTTCTGTTGCCATGGTATCAAAACAGGTGTTGATATCATTTCTTTTGTGTTGAATGGTAATCTTAAATTCTCATGTTCAGAAAACTGTAAAGAGACCCGGTCAAGTTCTCACCACTGCGATAGTGCTCCTGACTGGTGTCTTTGAGGATTTGTAACAGGCCTTCCAGATGCTCTTTACGAAGAGAAGGACACTTGGCGCGATGAGCGAGCAGCCGACACACAGCAGTGTGACGGGTTTCCGCTCATCGGAGAAGATCTTGGTTCCTTCGTTGGACAAGGTGATGAGCAGCAGGAAAGACGTCTGGAACAAAGTCGAGGCATGATAAAGATATTTCAGGGCTTCATGGAACGAGATTAGAAGTCACAGAGTAACAACAAGTCGTGGAAAATATCGAGAGGTCATAAATAAATTGGATGATTAGTGCAGTCTCCCCCTGCTGGTTATCAAACAGAATGCACTTTTACATCAGCTCATATTAAAAACAAACATGTCCGCTTCTTTGATTCCATTTCTGATTAAAGGAGCAGTCTGTAACTCTGACCCCTGTTGTTCAAAATGGGTACTGTAGTCCAAATTCTAAACTTTGTATATACAGTGTATGAATGTATTTAGAACAAACCTTGCTGCACAGAGCCAAGCCAAACACGATCAGAGCGACCAGAGAGAGACAGACGACCCTCAGCAGTTTGATCATCTTCCATGGCGTCTGTTCGTCTTCAATGATGGGGACCTCCCGACAGGTGTCCCACGGCCTCCTGACCATCCATCAAATACAATTAATGCTCAGACATGATGAGAGAGGTGTGCTGCATATATATATATATATATATATATATATACACACACACACACACACACATATACCACAGGAGGGACCACAGAAGGGACCACAGAAGGGACCACAGGAGGGACCACAGAAGGGACCACATGAGGGACCACAGAAGGGACCACAGGAGGGACCACAGAAGGGACCACAGAAGGGACCACAGGAGGGACCACAGAAGGGACCACATGAGGGACCACAGAAGGGACCACAGGAGGGACCACATGAGGGACCACATGAGGGACCACAGGAGGGACCACATGAGGGACCACAGAAGGGACCACATGAGGGACCACAGAAGGGACCACATGAGGGACCACAGAAGGGACCACATGAGGGACCACAGGAGGGACCACATGAGGGACCACAGAAGGGACCACAGAAGGGACCACAGAAGGGACCACATGAGGGACCACAGAAGGGACCACATGAGGGACCACAGGAGGGACCACATGAGGGACCACAGGAGGGACCACAGAAGGGACCACATGAGGGACCACAGAAGGGACCACATGAGGGACCACAGAAGGGACCACAGGAGGGACCACAGGAGGGACCACAGAAGGGACCACAGGAGGGACCACAGAAGGGACCACATGAGGGACCACAGAAGGGACCACAGGAGGGACCACATGAGGGACCACAGGAGGGACCACAGAAGGGACCACATGAGGGACCACAGAAGGGACCACATGAGGGACCACAGAAGGGACCACAGGAGGGACCACATGAGGGACCACATGAGGGACCACAGAAGGGACCACATGAGGGACCACAGAAGGGACCACATGAGGGACCACAGAAGGGACCACAGGAGGGACCACATGAGGGACCACAGGAGGGACCACAGAAGGGACCACAGGAGGGACCACATGAGGGACCACATGAGGGACCACAGAAGGGACCACATGAGGGACCACAGAAGGGACCACATGAGGGACCACAGAAGGGACCACAGAAGGGACCACAGGAGGGACCACATGAGGGACCACATGAGGGACCACAGAAGGGACCACATGAGGGACCACAGAAGGGACCACATGAGGGACCACAGAAGGGACCACAGGAGGGACCACAGAAGGGACCACATGAGGGACCACATGAGGGACCACAGGAGGGACCACATGAGGGACCACATGAGGGACCACATGAGGGACCACATGAGGGACCTGTTCTTAGGTCTTCCTCTTCCATTCAGCCTGAATCGTTCGTGTCTAAGCTTTCTCAGAAGAGGATTAAAAAACTAAAAGCAGTGACGCAGGCGGCCTGGTGAATATGCGGCGCTCAGTGTATGTGTCCTACTCTGTCCACTGTCCTTCAAATTAAGAGCCGAATAATAATAAACCAAATATAAATCTTTAAAGAAAACTCTGCCGTGAACACGAGTCAAGAACACGCTCTTTGTAAACATCTGTTTATAAAAAAGCTCATAATGAATAAAAGCATGAAAGAGGTGTCTCCTTACTTGGGCACGCTCCGGTCTTTTTCATCCAGGTCTATGTGATCCATGCTCACGCTGCGCCGCTCTCGTCATGTGAAGCTGAGGATAAAGTGATGGCGAGGTTTTATAGATTCCTTCATCAGGTTGGACTCATCACTCAACACGTCTGCAGAGCTGCCAAACAGGATCCTGTCATCTGGAGCTCAACCTCAGGTGAGGGAGGTGCACTGCCTCCCACGTCACAGAGGACCTTCCAAAACAAACTTCTATCTGAAGCAGTTCCACTGCCCGCTTCCATCGCTGCAACACCTGTTCACCTGATAACTGCTCTCATATCTGGCAAACCCAGGGGCGTCCAAAAAGGCCTTCAAAGCCCCGCCTACCTTCTCTGGTCCAATCAGATCCAGAGCATTCAGTAATACTCCATGGTTTGTCTCCTCTAAATCTCCTCATATGTCCCTGACTCATCAAAGAAACACAGTGACCTTTGACCTGAGTGCTCCTGTCTATAGACGCTCATTATCATTCCAATAACAACACAGAAAGAGGAACACGCCTAAATATGTAGCTACTCCAGTGTTGATTGCCAACACGCGGCGAGCGGAGCGACCTGTTCTCTGGGTTTGGATCTGGAATAACGATTTGATGTCGTTGGTATCATGACAACACGACCCACAAACTGGGGTCGTGGACGGCGTGCTGTCCTCGTGGACGGCGTGCTGTCCGCGTGGACGGCGTGCTGTCCGCGTGGACGGCGTGCTGTCCGCGTGGACGGCGTGCTGTCCGCGTGGACGGCGTGCTGTCCGCGTGGACGGCGTGCTGTCCTCGTGGACGGCGTGCTGTACTCGTGGACGGCGTGCTGTCTGCGTGGACGGCGTGCTGTCCTCGTGGACGGCGTGCTGTCTGCGTGGACGGCGTGCTGTCCTCGTGGACGGCGTGCTGTACTCGTGGACGGCGTGCTGTCTGCGTGGACGGCGTGCTGTCCTCGTGGACGGCGTGCTGTCTGCGTGGACGGCGTGCTGTCTGCGTGGACGGCGTGCTGTCCGCGTGGACGGCGTGCTGTCCTCGTGGACGGCGTGCTGTACTCGTGGACGGCGTGCTGTACTCGTGGACGGCGTGCTGTCTGCGTGGACGGCGTGCTGTCCGCGTGGACGGCGTGCTGTCCGCGTGGACGGCGTGCTGTCCGCGTGGACGGCGTGCTGTCCTCGTGGACGGCGTGCTGTACTCGTGGACGGCGTGCTGTACTCGTGGACGGCGTGCTGTCTGCGTGGACGGCGTGCTGTCTGCGTGGACGGCGTGCTGTCTGCGTGGACGGCGTGCTGTCTGCTTGATTTTTACGCCCTGAATGTCTCAGCCTCGCCCTGTCTGGGTCTGGGTCTGGGTACTGGTCCTGGTCCTGGTTTTGGTCTTGGTCTTGGTCTTGGTCTTGATCTGGGTCCTGGTCTGTGTACTGGTCTGGGTCCTGGTCTGTGTACTAGTCCTAGTCTTGGTCTGGGTCTTGGTCTGGGTCTTGGTCTGGGTCCTGGTCTGGGTCCTGGTCCTGGTCTGGGTCTGGGTCCTGGTCTGGGTCCTGGTCCTGGTCCTGGTCCTGGTCTGGGTCTTGGTCTGGGTCTTGGTCTGGGTCCTGGTCTGGGTCTTGGTCTGGGTCCTGGTCTGGGTCTTGGTCTATAACAATACATAGTGTAATGACTTAGTTAGTAATGTGAGTTCAGCACAGCAGGGAGTCAGCAGCTCCTCTGACAGCTGCAGCAGCTTTGATTATTATTATTATTATTATTATTATTAGATGATTCAGACCCTGATAATGATCAGCTCTCATGTCTCAATGAGAGGCCTCACGTGCTTCAGCCAGGTGGAACCAGGTGAGACTTTGTACATACATCCTGTGTGCTGATGCATTATGAGTCACATTAATAATGTCAGAATGTGCTCTCTCTCTCTCTCTCTCTCTCTCTCTCTCGCTCGCTCACTTGTTAAACATTCAGGGCATTCCAGAGGAGAGTTTTTTAAACACCGTCTATTATCCACTCTCACTAAGCTGATAATCATGTACTCATGTGAAAACAGGAGTGGTGCTCAGTCATTACATCAAAGAACTTCACTGATCCCAAAGAGGAAAACAGTCTGACTGCAAATCTCAAATAAAACGTTCAGTCAGTAGAATAAAGATGGAGGACAAAACGTTTAATGAGTAGAATAAAGATGGAGGACAAAACGTTTAATGAGTAGAATAAAGATGGAGGACAAAACGTTCAGTCAGCAGAATAAAGATGGAGGACAAAACGTTCAGTCAGTAGAATAAAGATGGAGGACAAAACGTTCAGTCAGTAGAATAAAGATGGAGGACAGAAGGTTCAGTCAGTAGAATAAAGATGGAGGACAGAAGGTTCAGTCAGTAGAATAAAGATGGAGGACAGAAGGTTCAGTCAGTAGAATAAAGATGGAGGACAGAAGGTTCAGTCAGTAGAATAAAGATGGAGGACAGAAGGTTCAGTCAGTAGAATAAAGATGGAGGACAGAAGGTTCAGTCAGTAGAATAAAGATGGAGGACAGAAGGTTCAGTCAGTAGAATAAAGATGGAGGACAGAAGGTTCAGACTGATTCACGTTTGATAAAATATTTGTCTTGTTAAATAAAGACAGGATGTTAAATATAAAGCTGTGTGGGCGTGTTGTCCGGGCTGAAACGTTCAGGGCCCCGTGGACGTGATGTCACAGCGTGCCCGAGCTTGGGGAGCGAGCGTACACCTCTCCAGCGATCACGTGTTTCCTGGTTTGCACCGGGACCTGAAGACTGTCTGCTCCCAGATCAAAATACACGAAACTCTTGAAATGAACGAGTCGATGACGGCGTGCGGGGACGATGGTCATGTGTCACAGTCAGGGGATCGAGTGTTTCATGAGCTGGAGGCTCCACACGGTGACCTGGAACCTTCTGAACCCAGGAAGCAGCTTTTTCTATCTCCTCTACACACACACACACACACACACACACACACACACACACACACACACACACACTTGAGTCTGTGCTGCCCTCTGGTGGCGCCCTGAATGTTGACGCCCTGTTCCTGGTCTTGCAGGCGTGAGTTGTGTTGTTGTTGTTCGTGACCTGAATCAGCTGAGGGTTGTTGTTGTGGCAGTGACTCACCACTAGATGGCGTCCACCTGTTACACACGAGCATGCTGGGAGTTGTGGTGTTTTTCCATCAGAGGAAATAACAGCAGGTGTTTCATCTGTCTGAACACTTTGAGGATGTTTGTTTGTTTGTTTGTTTGTTTGTTTGTTTGTTTGTTTGCTTCAAAAAAGATTGACAAAAATTGACTTTGATTAAAGGTTCAAAAGTTGCTCCTGTCGTATTCTTGGGATCTATCTATCGATCTATCTATCGATCTATCGATCTATCTATCTATCTATCGATCTATCTATCGATCTATCGATCTATCGATCTATCGATCTATCTATCTATCTATCTATCTATCGATCTATCTATCGATCTATCGATCTATCTATCTATCTATCTATCGATCTATCGATCTATCTATCGATCTATCTATCGATCTATCTATCGATCTATCGATCTATCTATCGATCTATCGATCTATCTATCTATCTATCTATCGATCTATCTATCTATCTATCTATCGATCTATCGATCTATCTATCGATCTATCTATCGATCTATCTATCGATCTATCGATCTATCTATCTATCTATCGATCTATCTATCTATCTATCTATCGATCTATCGATCTATCGATCTATCTATCTATCTATCGATCTATCTATCTATCGATCTATCTATCGATCTATCTATCTATCTATCGATCTATCGATCTATCTATCTATCTATCTATCTATCTATCTATCTATCGATCTATCTATCTATCTATCGATCTATCGATCTATCGATCTATCTATCGATCTATCGATCTATCTATCGATCTATCGATCTATCTATCGATCTATCGATCTATCTATCTATCGATCTATCGATCGATCGATCGAGTTTCACTTTCTGAGGATGTTGGTCCGGACTCTGTGATGATTGTTGTGAGTTATTTCTGAGGAGAAGCTGAGAGGTGACGCAGATCAGAAGTGTGATTCAGTGAGAGATTCTTTATGTGTAATTACTTTTTCATTGTAAATCCTGAAACATCCTGGAGCTAAAAGGATTCCTGCTGACATGTGACACGCTGCTGTGTGACTCACAGGTACAGTGTGCTGTCGTAACCACCGGCCAATTATCTCAGGGTGTGTTTATTGTACTTTATAATTGATGACCTTCATGCTTCTGTAATGAGCTGCTAGCATGCTAGCTCGCTGCGTGCAGAGCTGAGTTCATGTTATGAAACAAAATCACCTCCTTCAGTTTCTGTGTTTAGGACTGATGTGAAGAGCAGAGAGGACAACAGGAAACAGAAGGCAGCAGGTTGATTAAAGCACGGAGACGGTAGAGGTGGCGTGCAGACAGTCTGTAGAGGTGGCGTGCAGACAGTCTGTAGAGGTGGCGTGCAGACAGTCTGTAGAGGTGGCGTGCAGACAGTCTGTAGAGGTGGCGTGCAGACAGTCTGTAGAGACGGTAGAGGTGGCGTGCAGACAGTCTGTAGAGGTGGCGTGCAGACAGTCTGTAGAGACGGTAGAGGTGGCGTGCAGACAGTCTGTAGAGGTGGCGTGCAGACAGTCTGTAGAGGTGGCGTGCAGACAGTCTGTAGAGGTGGCGTGCAGACAGTCTGTAGAGACGGTAGAGGTGGCGTGCAGACAGTCTGTAGAGGTGGCGTGCAGACAGTCTGTAGAGGTGGCGTGCAGACAGTCTGTAGAGGTGGCGTGCAGACAGTCTGTAGAGACGGTAGAGATGGCGTGCAGACAGTCTGTAGAGACGGTAGAGGTGGCGTGCAGACAGTCTGTAGAGACGGTAGAGGTGGCGTGCAGACAGTCTGTAGAGGTGGCGTGCAGACAGTCTGTAGAGACGGTAGAGGTGGCGTGCAGACAGTCTGTAGAGGTGGCGTGCAGACAGTCTGTAGAGACGGTAGAGGTGGCGTGCAGACAGTCTGTAGAGGTGGCGTGCAGACAGTCTGTAGAGGTGGCGTGCAGACAGTCTGTAGAGGTGGCGTGCAGACAGTCTGTAGAGGTGGCGTGCAGACAGTCTGTAGAGGTGGCGTGCAGACAGTCTGTAGAGGTGGCGTGCAGACAGTCTGTAGAGACGGTAGAGGTGGCGTGCAGACAGTCTGTAGAGGTGGCGTGCAGACAGTCTGTAGAGACGGTAGAGGTGGCGTGCAGACAGTCTGTAGAGGTGGCGTGCAGACAGTCTGTAGAGGTGGCGTGCAGACAGTCTGTAGAGGTGGCGTGCAGACAGTCTGTAGAGGTGGCGTGCAGACAGTCTGTAGAGGTGGCGTGCAGACAGTCTGTAGAGGTGGCGTGCAGACAGTCTGTAGAGGTGCACAGTCCCTGTTTCTGGGCGGTTCAGTTCCAGCTGTGAGTGTCTGTTCTTAAAATGACTTTTTAATAGTTTTGTTGTTGAAGAATAATTCAAGCTGACATCCGGAGGTGTCTTCTGGAGTAGAGGATGTTGAGGGGTTGTTGCATCACCTGCTCAGCTAAACTCTGAATCCAGTCGAACCGGCTCAGGAACCCATGCATAGCTAAAAGTTTGAACTAAATAAATCACTTCTGTTTTTCAGCACATCTAAAGGTGTCGGATCCATCATAAATCATAGACAGTAAATCAGACGGTGTAAAAAAGTCAAACGTGACAGACAGGAAAAGTTAAAAAGCACCGAGCAGAGTCAGCATCCGAGGAACATCAGGTGAGCTTCATGTTCAGCACGGTTCCTAAAAGAGTCACTACTGACCCTGAGCTTCGACCTCCATCATGAGACAGTGCAAAGATCAGATCTCAGAGTCGTATGAGGAAGGATCCTGTTTGACCACACACACACAAACAGGATCCTGTTTGTGCACACACACACAAACAAGATCCTGTTTGTGCACACACACACACAAACAGGATCCTGTTTGAGCACACACACACAAACAGGATCCTGTTTGAACACACACACACAAACAGGATCCTGTTTGAACACACACACACAAACAGGATCCTGTTTGTGCACACACACACAAACAGGATCCTGTTTGAGCACACACACACAAACAGGATCCTGTTTGTGCACACACACACACATACAGGATCCTGTTTTTGCACACACACACAAACAGGATCCTGTTTGAGCACACACACACAAACAGGATCCAGTAATCGGTGGAAATCTACGTTTTGAAATTTACTCTTTGACACCGGGATTCTTTCAACTCTTTAATCTGCCAACAGAAAAGCAGAGACAAAATATTCAATCAACTCCTCAGTCCGCTCCAGACTCTAAACAGAAGTACATGTATCAATGTGCATGCACGTAAGCTAGCTTAAATTGTTGTACAAGGCAAGCTATTCTCCTTAGCAAATTTAGAATAATTCAATGAAATCAATGTACCAAAGACTAAAGAAAAGACTGCAAAACATTCTGAAAAACATAAATGTCCAAAAAATAACATAATAATTAAAGGATGGAAGGTGATAAAAACTTTGACAAAACAATGGACACCCACCTCTCCCAAAGGCATCTGTCAGAGAGGGCAGAGGGGAGGCGGCAAAACGAATACATAATAACAACCAAAGAAGAAGAAAACAAGGAAGGAGGGCCTGCGGACTACAAAACAAGACAGGTAATTTTGTGTAATTATAAGAACAAACAGTTAAACATGCACAAACATATATGACCCTGTTACACACACACACACACACAGGATCCTGTTTGAGCACACACACACAAACAGGATCCTGTTTGAGCACACACACACAAACAGGATCCTGTTTGAGCACACACACACACAAACAGGATCCTGTTTGAGCACACACACACAAACAGGATCCTGTTTGAGCACACACACACACACACACACAGGATCCTGTTTGAGCACACACACACACACACAGGATCCTGTTTGAGCACACACACACAAACAGGATCCTGTTTGAGCACACACACACACAAACAGGATCCTGTTTGAGCACACACACACAAACAGGATCCTGTTTGAGCACACACACACAAACAGGATCCTGTGAGATCAGTTATAAAAGGTTGTTAAAAAAGTTCAGAACGTGGAAGAGTGCAGCTGAAAGGTCGACGTGCAGGACTTCAATGAACACAGACGAGGCTGAAAATGTTTCTTGTTACTGATTTATTCAAAAACTTCCCCACAGAGTGCAGAAACATCTGAACACATACAGACAGCTCATATCATGGCAGAAACAGGGACGATGCACAGCTTAGACACTAAAACTCATTATTGATCTTTTCTCCTTCATTCAAAAATAAATATCGTCTCATCGTTCAGGTGATTTCTTTAAAGCAGGATTTAAACCACGTCTGAATAATGAATCACTAAAACATATACTGTGCACTTCAAGTACAAGGAGAGCACAAACACAAACCTTCATTTCCTGTCCTGATCCTTTATTCCGACATCAGACAGTTTCCCCCCCCCCCCCCCCCCCCTCGCCCCCGTGTGACCACCTTTCACTCCCGTCTGTCAGCGTCTGAAGGACGAGGCTTCCTGCGTCTTCACACGCAGACGCAGAGTTGGGTTTTTTACGTCACATTTTAATCTAAAATTCCTCCATTCCTCTTCACATTAAATACTCAAACACAGGAACGTCAATCAAAATAAACTGTACAGAGTAAATCCTTCATAAATAGTACAAACAATGACAGTTCAATTCAAACACACACACACACACACACACACACTTGCACATGTATTTCATCTCGGTCGTTTTCAAGGCTCTTTGTGATCATTTGTCCCATAAATACTTCTCATAAACCAACTGCACTTGATTCAAAGTTAAATAAAGTTTTTTCATCACATGAAGTGGATATTTCAAAGTGCTAAAGAGAGGCGTGGTCGTCACACCATCGTGCCCCCGTCTGCAGCGTTCCTGACGATCTCGTCGTTGTCCTCGTCAGATTCCTCGTCGTCAGACCACAGTTCAGAGTCAGCGTGGGAGTCGAAGTCGGAGTCGGGGTCGGGGTCGGCCTCGACATTGGAGGCAGATTCAATCTGGAAGGAGAGGAACATTAACATTAGCGCACATACCTGGAACGCCTCTGACAGGGTGTGTGCCTGCTTACAGGACACGACCTGCCTTTGTGCGTGAACAGAGACGACTCATAAAGCAAATTAACCTTCTCTTCTATTGGGACCGTTTACATGGAGCGTAAGATGTCATTAGTGTGAGCTGGATCTGCCCTCCATTGTCTCACATGTAGAACAATAATTCATTTGTTCCATTCCAAGCTCACAATGTAACAACAGTAAATACAGCAAACACCTGGAAACACAAACCCAACAGGTGTAACTACCTTTTTGGTTGGTGGTAAATATTCATCGAGGTCAGGTTTCTGCTCTCTGGGCTCGGTGTCGATGAAGGCCACGTAATGGACCAGAGTGTAGATTCTGGAAGAACACAAGACAACAGTTTTCAGGTTCCTGCAGACGGTATCATCGGTCACACGGTTTTTACAGCGACTCTCTTCATGAAAGGTCTTCCCGATGACCCTCAGGGCCACCGTACATTTCTGTGTAAGACAAAGTGTGTGGACTTCAGATGATCACCTGTGGTACAGCATGGCGAAGAACTGGATCAAGACTGAAGAAGCAAATCCGATGATGAACATGAAGCCGATGGGCTCGATTTGTACATCTTCTCCGGTGCTGTTAAGGTCAAAGTCGACTTTCGGGAGCTTGATGAAGATGGACGCTCCGAACAGCTGGAGCGTAAATGTGGCCACGAGCCACAGGGAGTTCAGGATGAAGAAGGCAAAGTTGATCTGCGTGCAAAGAAAAGGCAGACGAATTATGAAGGGAGAACTTCAGCTGGATTTTTTTGTTTTTAAAATGCCGAGTTCAGCACTCAACACCGACCTTGTTTCTGAGCTCTCGCAGGTCATTGATGATCTCCTTCTGTCTCTGTTTGTCATCCACCAGAGGCTCCAGGTACTTCTTCTGAAGCTGCCTCCAGAACTCCTCCTCCTCCTGCACAGAGCAAATGAACAGTGTCTAAAGGTCAGAACATTCTTCTCCTCGATTACTCCAAAGGGACTACGATTATTTCCATAAACCTTTGGTGAGAGCGAGCCACTTTAAGTACGGAGCACAAGGTGTTTTAAGCATCCGTTTTCTAATGCAAGTTTAGGTCTCTTTTTAAGGAACCCTTTATTGCCTAGTGTTCATCAGATTCACACAACCTCCCTTTCCTTCCAGCATGAAGCATCTGTACAGCATCTGTTTTTATGCCTGAAGCGTTTCTCTTAAAGTCTGTTAGTTATGCTAAGCTAACGAGAGAAACATATTCACCTTGTCGAGCGAATCTTCCTGCAGTGACATGTCGCTGGAGGCATCCTGTAGCTGTGAGACCCAACCTGGAGACCGAAGGGAAACAAAGAGAATAAGACAACAACACATTTAAAGGGGGATTGTTGATATTTGAAAAGAGTTTGGGCTTACATTGGGCAACATAGGCTGGAGGCTCAATTTGCCTGAAACAGAAACAGAAACAACATCAGCATCATCATCTTGTTGTGCAAACATGCAGGTCCATGTCTCACGTTCACAAACCGACCTGTGTTCGTCCTCTACGCTTCCTGTGTCGTCTACGAGCGTGTTCATAGGCTGCGGCTCGCTCTGAGAGGGCGCTGTGATCAGATTGGCTTGGCTGACTTTCAGCTGTTGGTCTTCATGGCTCTCGTTGGGTTTTTTGCAACATTTTCCACACGAGATGAATCGTTGGAAAAAGCTTTTGGCTAGGAGTGAAAAGATTCAGCTCAGTCAGGGCAACAATAAGAACAGAGCAGTGTTGACAAAGAAGCACTTTAAACTTTGGATCTACCTTTCTGGGTTTTCGTCAGTGGCTTTGCTGCTGCTGCCTGGGCAGCACCGGGGGCTGGCTTGGACTCCCGGGTGCCCCAGGACACGTTGTTCATGTTGACCATAGAGTAGATGGTGAGCAGGAGGTAGGCGCTGGGGATGCAGACGATGTAGAGGAAGCCGTGGAACACCAGCTGGATTTCTTGAGGATGCATTATCGCTGTGATGACGTAAATGATTGCCATAGAAACGACGAAAATGCTGCTTGGCGTCAGGATGGTTCTGTCCTTCACCATTGCTCCTGAAGAAACGTAAAGGTATTTAGAGGTGAGAGTGAGGTTAAAAGCACAGTCAAGCAGCTCTCTTTAAAGACTGCACAGCATTCAGAAAAGTATCTGAGCTCAATCTGTGTTTGCACAACTCACCGACAATGGACATCGTCACGATCAACATGAGGAACGCATATATGACACTCATGATTCCTGCAATAGTGAGCTGAGTGTCGGACTTGAGTTTGAAGCAAAGTATGAGGTAGATCAACGGAGGGATGATAGCCAGGACCAAGGCCCAACTTGCGTCAATGCCCAACACAAAGGACAAACTACCTGGAGGCCACAATGGGAGAGACAGACAGACATCAGTACAGCATGTTCCTCCTGTCTTTTATTTCTGCAATCTTGAACAATAGTTGAAAAATTAGCAAGGCTACGAGAAGTCCACAAAAGTTCATCTTGACACTCTCTGCAAACACAAAGCACAAACCTCCAATCAGGAGGCAGATGGTGGCGGGCGCCAGGATGGCTGAAGTGATGTTGAACAGCTGGTAGAACATGAAAGGTTTGGACATTGACGGATTTCTCTTGGAGATGATGCTGGTGGAGCCCAGCAGATCTATCACGTTGGCCATCGTGGACGGTCCCCATCGGCGGCGCTAAAGATGAAAACACACTAGTTAGCATATAAAACGTTGTTTTTGTCGGCTCGTCCTCCAGATCTCTAAACCTGTTTCTTACCAACCGAGCAAACACAGACTTAGTAAGTTCTGCAACACCCCACATACTGGGGGAAAGGTTCTGATCAGCTCACCTGGTTGTAGAGTTCTTTGAAGTCCTCGGGGGCGTTGGTGTAAGCATCGGACGCTGCGTTGTACTCCACCCTCCATCCTTGCTTCAGCAGCAGAGTGCACAGCCAGCGGTCCTCACCTGCAACACGATGACATGTGCTATTAGACGAGAGACTGCCAGGACTGAGTGAGAAGCAGAAGCCCGATCAAACAGCCTCCGTTACCTTGGTCGTACTGGATGTAGTGGCTGGCCTCCATGGACTTGGTGGAGTATCTCTTCATCACATTGTCGTCCATCAGCGCCTCTGCTCTGAACAGACTGAAGCAGCCCGGGCTGCACAGCACACAGCCAATCACATGCTCTGCTGTCTTCTGCAGCCAGTGACTGACAGCATACTCAAACTTCTGGAACCACACTGCAGGACCTGCAAAGGAAAGACAAATCATATATCTCAACCAAGCAGATACCTCTGCTGTGGAAACATTCAGCCAACTACAGCTCCTCCATACAAGCAAACATGTTGGAGCTGTTTGAAGTAGGCTCAACTTCTTCACTTTATCTGGACTGTAAGTCAGAATGACTTCCAATTGTTTGCCCTTAAATGCCTCTTTGGACTTTGACCAAACGATACACAAACATAATACCAACAAAAAGTATGATACTCTTCACGCTCCCATTAGAGTCATTTGTCCCAAGAGAACCAGAAAGTGTCTCGTATTGAAACGAGTGGCATAAATCACTGAGAGCTTGTTTAATTCAGTCTGTGATGATCCCAAAACGACTGTTGGCTTTTCAGGTCGTCGAGGGTTGCTTCTCCTTCTGTCACCCTTTAAATAATCCGAAGTATGCAGTTTACGAACCTGATCCAGTCGGGTGGATCCTCCCGCAGGCTGCACCGACACGAGGGTACATTTTCAGACGATCGATGAGGTACATCACAGCCGCTGGTTGGAAGTCCGTGTCCCCATCGAGAGCGAGGATGTAGGTGTTTTGTTTCTCTTTCTGGGGGGAATCAGGCAGATTGCTTTGTTTTACACAAAGTTTTTTTTACATTCAGAGGACGTTCAAGTTCATTTTGGTTTTATCTTACCTTGACCTCTGCTTTCAGCTGTTTGTCGTCCTCGCCCTTCTGCCAGCGCTTGTAATATTTGGTCATGAGCTTCCAGCCAAGAAGATAGTAAAGGTACATGATCTGAAAAACAAACAATAAATATGAACAAAACGAGAATTTCTAAACTCATTGTTCCTTTTAGTTTGATGTCACAGGTTTGTATTCGTACCTGAGACCATCTCTTCTTGTGGCGGATGAGTTCTTTGTCTTTGAAGTGAACAATGATGTTGTTTCCGTTCGGCATGGTGACTATGAGACGACCTCCGTACGGCGTCCGAACGATTTTCTGCTCAGGGATCTGCTGCCTCTTTATGAAGAACTTGTCATCGATACTTGTGAAGATGCTGATGAAAAACAGACATTTGTATTGTGAACTGTAACTGACAGGTTCTGGCACCATACCAACAGGCAAACCATAAAAACAATCTTACCCATAAACTTCAGCGAGGACGTCCACGAGGCTCTTGGCGTAGTCGTTGAGATGGCGACCCTGACTCCCCTCGACGTTTTTGAACGCATCGTCAAAGTAGATGTGGGCTTCGAAGGTGAAATCATCGTACTTCTGCTCCGTCCTCGGCCTGTACTTGTCCATTCTGCAGTTTTTCAAAGAAATATGAGAAGACGCTTTGAGTAACGTTTATAAAGGAGCTTCCACATCAGAAATGAACATATTTACAGATCATGTATTTATTTGCACACTCTATAGGTGACAGGTGTCTCACTCCACCTCTGCCTGTTTCTAGAATGACCAAAGGTGAGCATTTCCAACATTGCGTCCGCAATCACTGGGCATCAAAATTCACCCTCAGTAACCAATGGGTGGCGCCACTGCGGCCACGTTTATGATTCTTAGAGAAATGGAAAGATGACACAGAGAGGGTCTTTCTGCATGCAGGACGTGAAACTGACCTGAATATTGAGATTATGATGTTGGTCATCTCGGCGTAGGTCTCGTGCCACATGGTTGCACACATATACAACATTGAGGTTTCCATGTGCTTCATCCTGGAAGAAACAGGATATGCATGTTTGAGTGCAATGTTGACTTTAGGCTAAGAGAAGTACAGGACTTTGACATTCCCAAACACACTCACTGCCTCTTCTTTCTGCTCCGGATGTCGAATCGGGTGTTGAGCAGAAGTGACTGCTCAATGAAGGCTCCCTCATACAGCCTCCTGATGAACAGGTCTTGGGTCCTCTGGATACGATAGACGTTCATGTACCACAGATGGATGGTGGCCAACAGCAGACCAAGCCACCAGGACACTGCTGAACCTGAAGGGAGAATTACAAACTGTTGTTTGGCCATAGGAATCTTAGTAGAGGTAAGTTCAGAACTTGTCTCTTCGACTGCATTTAAGCTTTAACCACGCCCCTTTTTTTACCTGTCAGTATGCCGATGTCCCAAAGCCGGGACATATCCGTCAAGCAGAGAGTGTGCGTGACATCCAACACGAGATCTGGGAACACACTGCCTGTCAGGGTTTGGTTTCTTGCGTCGACAACAACATTACAGTAGTTTGTGAAGTTGATGCTCTGAGTTCCGTTCAGACTGATTCTGTAGTCCTGATAGTAAACGATGGAGGGGATGACGAGCAGAGCCATGACAGCCAGAGAGGCCAAGTACAAAGGCAGGATGAAGCACCGTCGCATGGCGTGCATCTTGCAGGCCAGCAGTGAAAACCAGTGGCAGAGTGCAGAGGAGATCAGCTGGACACCAATGATGATGGCTATAATTGTGGTCTGTCGCCTGGGGATGAATCTGACCACATCCCAGTCCAGCTCGCTGAGGGGGACGTAGGCTCCGAGCACACAGGCGGTCACGGTGATCCTGAGCAGGCTGGAGAGGATCTGCAGCATGTTCCTGGATTTGCCTACATCTCTGCACAGGTTCCGAAGGACGACAGACTTGTTGTTTTCACCAATCAGTCTCAGGTAGTTTTCCCACCAGTTGAAAGATACGAGGAAAGACCCACCAACCGCTAGGCCCACCCAAGTGATCATCTTGGTGTCAGAGGGATCCTTCATTATGTAGAGGAAAAGGAACAGGACGTAGCCGAGCAGGATGAGGAGGAAAGCAGTGATGGACGGCACCAGGAAACGGTTCCTTTTCTTTGCTGTGCATTGGGTGACCACCTGGAGGATCGAAGGGAGGATGGCTACACTGTTCAGGATCGTGACGTTAGAGACGATGTCCAAATGTGGCATTGCAACGATGGTGAGAATCGCTGCACCTCCAGATGCCATCAACTCCATAAACATAACCTGCAAAGAAACAGAGGATGGTGAAGATAAGACCAGACTCTAGAAAAAGAGAGATTTTGTCCAGAAATGTTCCTACCAGTGCTATCGTTTCTTTGCTCGGTAGCTTGGATGTTTTGTAGCATGCTTTCCAGAGGCTTTTCAGAAGCAAAAGTACGCTCGACGTGATAAGAGAGCAGCCGATACACAGGAGGACAACAGGCTTCTGGTCGTCTGGGATGGTTTTTGTGCCTTCATTTGCCAAGGTGATGAGGAGGAGGAAAGAAGCCTGAAAATGTGGAATAATGATTGATGAGTCGGCTCAAGGCTACGATCCTCAGACAGCAGATCTGTCTTCCAGCGAAAGGTGCACTCATCGTATGAAAGTATAAAACAGTAACAAACCTTGCTACATAGCGCCAATCCAAACACAACTATAGCGATCAAAATTACAGTGATGATCTTCAGCAGCTTGATCATCTTCCATGGCGTCTGTTCATCTTCAATGGCCGGGACCTCTCGAAAGGTGTCCCACGGCTTCCTGGAGGAAGACACCAAACGAAAATGTGTAAAGGAAAGCAGGTAGTGAAAATATAAGTCAGCATAGAAATAAAATAGATAGGTGTGCAGGTGGCACAGTGGTTAGTATGCTTGTCCCATGTACGGAGGCTACAGTCCATGAATCTGGCCTGTGGCTCCTGGCTGCTGCATTGTTGTCAGAGAAGCTTCAACACAGCAGGTTCCTTCATGATCACACAGGAAGAGAGCAGCTCTCTGATTGGTCCTTTAAATTAATGTAATGATGTAAAACGAAAAGTGACAATCGATGGTCAAATAGGAAGATCAGAAAAAAAATGTTAAAAAGAATCCTCAAAGCTGCATAAACCATATCCTTTAATTTAGTGATTCTCAAAGTGAGAACAATAATTGACAAAAAAAATTGTAAGAGTTGAACATTATAAAATGATGTCTAAAAACTGGGACTCGCACCAGTAAGATCCTTTGTTTTGTTGAATAAATTCCCGGCCACTCAGCTGAAACATTTCAGTCACTTCATCATCAAAAAAGAAAAAAAGAAAAAAAAAACCTCAAAATGAAAAACACCTGGGAGCCAAAAGTTTCTCAAAGTTTATAACATGAATTACTTGGAAGTTATAAATTGTACCTGAATACATAGTATTAATATAATGAGAGACCTCTGCTTTAACGAACCCAGTTTAAGTTGACAAACATTTAAATCACTTAAACACAGACTGGAGGTTATTGTGAGGGTTCTGGTGCCGAGGTGGCCTAGCGGGTCTGCGTGCCCCCTGTATGGAGGCTGCCGTCCTCACAGGTCCTCCTTTCACCCACTCTGTCTCCTGGATTACTGACTCTAAACACTGTTTATTATTATTCATTAGTTCATTTAATCTCATAATAATTATAATAATGTCAATTAAAACTGGATTTTCACAATAAAACATCCCGGTCAGAGTGCTTTCAGTTGATTTAACAAAAAGCAGACTGAAGTTGTGCGCAGATATCAAACCCTTTTTATGCATCGTGAACGACTCCAGCTGTGAGCTCTGAGTTCATTCTCTTTGTGGTGAAGACGTCGCGTTGTTAAAGAATGTCAAATACATGAAGTTCATGTTTAGCAGCCTGAAGGTTTTTAGTGAAGAATAAGAAGGAAAGCTCGTTCTGTGAATGTGTGTACTCACTTTGACGTGTTCGTGTCCTCCATGGTGATTCTCGCAAATAACAGCGGAGCATCGGGAACATCTGTATTTAAAGCACACCTGCATGACTCACACGCCTAAGAAATAACTCCAGGCAAAGGACACGCCCACCAGAGTGCAGCTGCAGGGAGGCAGGAACACTCCCGTGCAAACAGTTTGTTATGATTCTGATGGTCCCTGAGACCTGCACACAGGGACCACGCAGGGTCCTGAGACCTGCACGCAGGGTCCTGAGACCTGCACGCAGGGACCACGCAGGGTCCTGAGACCTGCACGCAGGGACCACGCAGGGTCCTGAGACCTGCACGCAGGGTCCTGAGACCTGCACGCAGGGACCACGCAGGGTCCTGAGACCTGCACGCAGGGACCATGCAGGGTCCTGAGACCTGCACGCAGGGACCATGCAGGGTCCTGAGACCTGCACGCAGGGTCCTGAGACCTGCACGCAGGGTCCTGAGACCTGCACGCAGGGACCATCACAGGCCAAACTATCTTTGAACCAAGCCGGTGCACATTTTGCAGTGAGGGAGTTTTGATCAGTGTGTTTTATGTAACCTCTCTGTGAGCTACAAACTGGAGCAGTGTGATTTCCTTTCTGCAGATGATAGTGATGGATGATTCTACCGAGTGTTGTTGTTTTCCATAGTGTTCATTGTTTAAAATGTTCTGTATGAGCGTCTCTATATAAAGACACAGACACACCGAGCGGGCGGCGGAGTGCAGACGAAGGCCGCCTGTGGCGTAGCCTCACTGTTTGTGTTTCACTTGGACACACGGCAAAGACGACCAATCAGCACGCACGTTCTGCACATATGAGAGGAAATAACTCTCCACGCGTGAGGCGACTGTAGTCCGTTGTTTTGATACGAGAAGACCATTCTTAAAACGTCGTCGCTCGCCACTCGTCTTATAGGTCAATAATGTCAATAATGTCTGATAAAAAGTTGAACATGGCGCCGGCGTTGTCAGCCCTCGGTCTTTTAGTGGAAAAAGAAAATAAGAGGCGGAGATGACACATAAGGAGAAACCTCACTGACGGGTGAAAGCGGCGTGCTCGGGCGAACCTGTGTCGAGGCCTGGAGAGAAATGACACCTCTGAACAGCCAATCAGAGAGGTCCTTCTCGCCGACGCGTTAACCTTTTGGCCCCAACAGAGTCTAGGACCACCTCTGGGCACAGGATGCTGTGGTGTGGTTTGTTTTTAGGGGGTGTTGAAGGGCAGGATGCAGTTCTGGGGTTTGGGGGGGGGCGGGGTTGGGGGGGTGTTCTGGGTTTGGGGTTTGAGAAAGAGTGGACAGGTGACGGATCAGATCTTCTGCTTACGTATGAAAACAAATGAGAGGAGTGTAGGCGTAGGAAACACAGGTCAAATATAATTAGGGTGTAATTATCTTAATCATGCTAAACCAGAGTTCAGCAGCATGTTTAGCTAACCAGTCATCTCTATGGAACCAGTTCACTCTGGAACACCATTAAAATCCTTCTTTGTTTTATTTACTGGCTGTGAAAGCAGGAACTCGATTACCTCTGTCAGGACCGAAGTCAGAGTAAGATCACCTCCATCAGAGCACCTTCAGAACCTAAAAACATCAAACTAACAAACTCACATTAAGCACCAACACGTCCATTTTTAGACACATGACGACCCAAAAAGGTCCCACGCCCACAGTCAGTCAATCAATCAATCAATCAATCAATCTTTATTTACATAAAGCAGGTAAAGGACCTTACTGATGGATATATTAAAGAGCTCAGCTGAATCCATCATAGAAGAACAAACAGGCAGAAATCTTCAGCAGACCCGGATCATGATGAACATCTGATAAACTGAGCTGAGCTTGAAATGGGACAAGATGCAGAAAGAAGAGTAGGATAGGATAGGATGGGGGGGGGGGGGGGGGGTCACAGTCACACTGCTGTTCCTCCACATGACATATATAGAGGTTTACTTGAAGGGAAGTTCCTGTTCTGCAAAGACCTGAATATCCATCAGCTCATCCAACAGATCAGCAGAGTGAGCATGAGGAAGAAATAAAAGTGATGAAAGTGTCATGTTTGGGTGTTTTGTGTCTCTTCCCCACGTGTGTGTTTTGTTTTCCTGTCTGTCACTCCCTCTGTGTCTACTAACTATCAATCAGTGTCCACAGGTGTGGCTCATCCAATCAACCGGGTTACTTAAGCTGGCTTCTGCCAGGAGGCCAGCGCCAGATTATTGTTGTTCCATTGTGGTCAGTAGCTCTCGTGCTCTCTAGTGTTTTCAGTGCTCCAGTGATATTTATTGTATAATTCCCTGTCGTGTTTATTAACCTCCGTGTTCTCTCTCCTCTTAGTGTTCCCAATCCTGCGTTCCTGTCCCTGACTCCGTCGTCGTCTTGTTCGTCTGATCTGGCTTCTTCACGCGTGCCTTGTACACCTCGTGTCACATAGTTTGTTGTTGCACATTTAGAGTCACTTAGATTTCATGCACACATAGTTGAGTGTCACATTGTTTTTGCTTACACAGTTGATTGTCACATTAAATAACTTGTACACATTCTTCGAGTCACATAGTTTCATGTTACACTTTAGAGTCACTTATATTTCTTGTATTTTTGATCACTCGTGTATAATAAATTGTTCCTTCGTTTTCATTTTCGGTTTCTGTCTTGTGCTTTTGGTTCTACATTATTCTAAACCTAACAGAATAATCTGGCCAAAACATGGAACCAGCCGAGTCAGAGACTGAAAATAATACGTTGCGTCACGCGATAGCCTCGCAGGGAATTATGCTCGGTCATCATGACCAGACTCTCCGGGGTTTTTCAGAATCACTCCACGTCATTTACGCTAGCCTGAATCGCGTGGAAAATCAGCTGCTCACTGCCCAAGCAGCTCCGGTTATGCCCTCTAACCCTGTGATTTCTACCCCCAGCGCCACTCAGCCTCGTGAGCCCTTTGTCCCGGCACCCGAAAGGTTTTGTGGTAAACTTGGAGACTGTAAGTCTTTTTTATTCCAGTGCACTCTCGTGTTTGAAACGCAACCTCTTACATATGCCGCTGACAGAGCTAAGATTGCGTATGTTTTGGGTTTGCTCTCGGGCAGAGCACGGACATGGGGAACTGCGTTTTGGAATAACCCTGGTAATGATAATGTTCAGTTTAAAGTGTTTGCTGACATTATGACGTCTGTGTTTGACCACCCGGTTGCTAACAAGGATTCCGGTAACCGGCTACTCAGCCTACGGCAGGGAGCGCTCAGTGTTGCAGAGTACTCTATCGAGTTTCAAACTCTAGCCATAGAGTTGGGTTGGGACGACCAGGCGCTACAGGGGATTTTTCTTAAGGGGTTAAGTGAGGCAGTTAAGGACGGGTTAGTGGGGCGTCTTGAAGTTAACTCGCTCCAGGAGTTAATAACCATGGCTATCCGCCTCGACAACCGCTTCCGGGAGAGGCAACGGGAGCGAAGCAGGAGTGTGTCTCGGGTAGCGGACCAGAGAGAGTTTTTGGGTCCACCCGTTGCGGTCGGGCAGCAGTCACCGTCATGTACTCTCAGTACTAGGTCTCACACCGCAGCTCAGAGTGAGGAGCCCATGCAGTTGGGGCGAAATCGTTTGTCTCCGGCGGAGAGAAACAGACGGTTTTCTCTGAGACTTTGCATTTACTGCGGGGAGGCGGGGCATCAGCTAATTCATTGTCCGGTTCGGTTAAACTGTCACGCTCACCAGTGACGGCAGGGGTGCTGGTGAGCAGGGCCGAAGTGATTAATTCCCCTCAGAAACGCCTCAACGTAGAGGCTAGTTTCCTTGTTAAAGGAAGACCCTTTACTATCCTTGCTTTAGTGGATTCGGGAGCGGACTCTAATTTCATTGACGTGGAATTAGTTAACCAAGCTGAGATCACGAGCCAGCCCATTTCGACACCTCTCAAGGTGGACACTTTAAGTGGTCAGCTCATAGCCCGCATAGAGTCCGAGACTTCCCCGTTATTGCTGACCGTTGCAGGGAACCACAGGGAGGAGATAACCTTCAATATCATGCCATCGTCTAACGCTCCCTTAGTTCTCGGTCTACCTTGGCTTCAACGTCATAACCCGGATATCGACTGGTCCATGGGTCGGATTACCGGGTGGAGTCATTTTTGTCACGCGCACTGTCTTACTGCGGCTAATCCGTCCTGTGATGTAACTCCTCGTGTTTCCTCGGTATCGTCCGCGGAACTAGCTGCAGTACCTTCAGTTTACCACAGCCTGAGGGAAGTATTCAGTAAGGAGAAAGCCTTATCCTTACCCCCGCACAGACCCTATGACTGCGCCATTGATCTTCTTCCGGGTGCCCCCCTACCGTCAAGTCGTTTGTTTAACCTGTCTGGTCCCGAAAAGTCCTCTATGGAGAAATATATCACGGAGTCACTGAATTCTGGCATTATTCGGCCTTCGTCCTCACCACTTGGGGCGGGGTTTTTCTTTGTAGAGAAAAAAGACAAGTCTCTTCGTCCGTGCATTGATTTTAGGGGGTTGAACAATATTACTGTTAAAAATAAGTACCCATTACCCCTAATCAGTTCAGCCTTCGAGCCTCTACACGGAGCTACTGTGTTCACCAAGTTGGACCTGCGGAACGCGTATCATCTGGTTCGCATTCGAGAGGGGGACGAATGGAAGACAGCGTTCAATACACCACTAGGACACTTTGAATATCTAGTGATGCCTTTCGGACTAACCAACGCACCAGCCGTTTTCCAGGCTCTGATTAATGACATTCTCCGTGATTTTCTTAACCGTTCTGTGTTCGTTTATCTGGACGATATTTTGATATTTTCTAAGGACTTGGACGAGCACATCGTCATGGTGCAGAAGGTGCTCCAGAGACTCTTAGAGAACAGACTTTTCGTGAAAGCGGAGAAATGTGTGTTTCACGCTGACTCAGTTACTTTCCTTGGCTACATCCTGGAGGGCGGACGGGTCAGGACGGACCCGGCGAAGGTGGAAGCAGTGTTGGAGTGGGAGACACCGACTACCAGGAAGCAGCTGCAGAGGTTCCTGGGCTTCGCGAACTTTTACCGGCGGTTTATCCGGAACTACAGCCAGGTAGTAGCACCACTCACCAGGTTGACTTCTTCCAACGTGCCCTTTTCCTGGTCACCGGCGGCGGAAAGGGCATTCGTGGACCTCAAGGAGAGGTTTTCTTCAGCCCCGATCCTTGTGCAGCCGGACCCCACAAGACAGTTCATCGTGGAAGTGGATGCTTCGGACCTTGGGGTAGGAGCTGTTTTGTCTCAGAGGGATTCTAAGGATAATAAGGTGCATCCCTGTGCTTTTTTCTCCCGCAAGCTCTCTCCAGCCGAAAAAAACTACGACGTCGGCAACAAGGAGTTGTTGGCCGTGAAATTGGCTTTGGAGGAGTGGCGTCATTGGCTGGAGGGAGCGGAAATGCCGTTTGTGGTCTGGTCAGACCATAAGAATCTTTCTTACATCCAGACGGCCAAAAGACTGAACCCAAGGCAGGCCCGGTGGGCGCTGTTCTTCACCCGGTTCAGTTTCACAGTTACGTATCGACCAGGTAACAAAAATGTTAAGCCAGACGCTCTCTCTAGAAGGTTTAACAAAGAGAACGAGATTTCTAGTTCACCTGACACTATTTTGCCTTCCTCGTGCTTGGTAGCTTCTGTTACGTGGGAGGTGGAGTCTCTAGTGAGAGAGGCCCAAAGGGATCACCCGGACCCCGGTGGAGGTCCAACTAACTGTTTATTTGTGCCTGATAGTGTTCGTTCCCAGGTTCTTCAATGGGGGCATTCCTCCAAAATGGTGTGCCACCCCGGAGTTGCTCGCACTACGGAGTTTATAAAAAGACACTTCTGGTGGCCTACTATGGGCGTGGATATCAAGGACTTTGTGTTGGCGTGTGCAGTATGTGCGAGGGGCAAGGCGTCTCACCGGCCGCCAGCAGGGTTGCTGCATCCCCTTCCTGTGCCAGGACGCCCCTGGTCGCATGTCGCTCTGGACTTTGTTACGGGCCTTCCAGACTCAGAAGGTAACACTGTGGTTATGACTATTGTTGATCGCTTCTCCAAATCAGCTCATTTTGTGGCGTTACCCAAGCTGCCCTCTGCTGCTGAGACCGCGGATTTAATAACCATCCACGTGTTTCGGTTGCATGGCATTCCTATGGATATAGTTTCAGACAGAGGACCGCAGTTCACCTCACAAGTGTGGAGGGCGTTTGTTCGTGCTTTGGGAGCCACCGTCAGCCTGTCATCGGGATATCATCCGCAGTCTAATGGTCAGACGGAACGGGCCAACCAGGACTTGGAAGCCATGCTTCGATGTGTGTGTGCTCAGAGACCACGCAGCTGGAGTCAGCATCTGGCGTGGGTAGAATACGCACATAATTCTTTGTCATCCTCGGCGACAGGTATGGCACCTTTCATGTGCGCTTTAGGTTATGTACCTCCCCTGTTTCCTAGTCAGGAAGAGGAGATCGCGGTTCCCTCCGTCCAGAACCATCTGCGGAGGATTCGCAGGACTTGGAGGGAGGCCAGGTCGGCCTTACTTAGGACTAAGGAGCGGAATCGGAGTTTGGCCGACCGACACAGAATTCAAGCGCCAAGTTATGCGCCGGGACAGAAAGTGTGGTTAAATGCTAAAGACATTCCTCTCAGTGTTGAGTCCAGAAAATTGGCTCCTCGGTTCATTGGGCCATACGAGATCGAAAGGGTCATAAATCCTTCCTCGGTCCGTCTCAGACTTCCCCCGGCTCTGAAAATTCACCCCACTTTTCATGTTTCCCAGGTCAAACCAGTGGTCACGAGTGTCTTGAGCCCTCCGGCCGTCGCCCCTCCACCCCCCCGGCTCATCGATGGTCATCCAGCGTTTACCGTCAACAAAGTCATGGACGTTCGACGCAGAGGAAGGGGGTTCCAGTTCCTCGTGGACTGGGTGGGGTACGGACCGGAGGAGCGGAGCTGGATATCCAGAGCTCTTATTCTGGATCACTCGGTGATCGGAGACTTTTATAGACAGTTCCCCGATAAGCCTGGTAGACCGCCAGGTGGCAGTCGTTGAGGGGGGGGTACTGTCATGTTTGGGTGTTTTGTGTCTCTTCCCCACGTGTGTGTTTTGTTTTCCTGTCTGTCACTCCCTCTGTGTCTACTAACTATCAATCAGTGTCCACAGGTGTGGCTCATCCAATCAACCGGGTTACTTAAGCTGGCTTCTGCCAGGAGGCCAGCGCCAGATTATTGTTGTTCCATTGTGGTCAGTAGCTCTCGTGCTCTCTAGTGTTTTCAGTGCTCCAGTGATATTTATTGTATAATTCCCTGTCGTGTTTATTAACCTCCGTGTTCTCTCTCCTCTTAGTGTTCCCAATCCTGCGTTCCTGTCCCTGACTCCGTCGTCGTCTTGTTCGTCTGATCTGGCTTCTTCACGCGTGCCTTGTACACCTCGTGTCACATAGTTTGTTGTTGCACATTTAGAGTCACTTAGATTTCATGCACACATAGTTGAGTGTCACATTGTTTTTGCTTACACAGTTGATTGTCACATTAAATAACTTGTACACATTCTTCGAGTCACATAGTTTCATGTTACACTTTAGAGTCACTTATATTTCTTGTATTTTTGATCACTCGTGTATAATAAATTGTTCCTTCGTTTTCATTTTCGGTTTCTGTCTTGTGCTTTTGGTTCTACATTATTCTAAACCTAACAGAAAGTCACCGACAGACCGAAAGAATGAAACAAGATAAGAGATAAATAAAGTCTGTGTTTGTGTTGTTCACATCTGCTCCTGTTTGGATGCATCCCTGCTCTTCTGTTCATCATGACTCAGAGAGATGGCTTCAGGTCTCCTGTTATTCTCTCCATATTATAAACCTCAGTCATTGTTATTCTTCAGATTCTGTAGAGGGATGTATCTGAGTGGAGGGACAGTGCAGGGGGGGGGGGGATCTGGAAAATCACTGATCTTTAGTAAATAAGGAAATAAAACAGATTTTAATGTGACCTTGCCTTTCATGAAGTCTTCATGACTTTAAATCTGCTGAGATAAAACTCGACATGAACGTTAACAGAAACCTTCAGCAGCTGTCGGCCCTCGTGTTGACTCAGACAGCAGCGGGTTCAAAGCACAAACATCAGATATGTTCAGGTATTTTCCCAAACACTTGAAACTAATTAAAAGCATTTATTTCCTCAACCTGGTTTCCTGCATAGCTTAAGAATTACTCATAATATGTGACATTTCCCCTCAGAGCATAAATCAGAGAGAATCAAACAAAGGAGACAAGTCACAGTTTAAAACAACACTCAGCGTTTACTCAGCGTGGGCGGCCATGGTTTCAAGCTAAAAATACAAATAATTGAACACAGGTAGAAACAGGCAGCAGTCACGTGGACGCTTGTTTCAGGCCTCAGTCATCGATGTTTGAGGCTTTTCTGCAGGTCGGTTTGTAACGGCATGTTGAAGAAACATCATCACACACACACACCATACAAACGTCTCCAGGAGCGATAGGACAGGGTCACACATCAGAGAGAGAGAAAGGGCTGTGACGGTCTTCACGCCTCGCTGGAATCACTGAATCTGTTTGAAGAGGGTTCTCAGGTGACACTTTTGGTATCTG
The DNA here is from genome assembly GCF_947650265.1 of Symphodus melops. Classification (NCBI taxonomy): domain Eukaryota; kingdom Metazoa; phylum Chordata; class Actinopteri; order Labriformes; family Labridae; genus Symphodus; species Symphodus melops. Next base: position 22,862,259 of record NC_136708.1, read on the forward strand.
GTTGAAAGTGGGCTGTTCTTAAGAAAAAAAGACTTGCCGGTTTAAACACCGGTTTTTTTTTTAAGATTGTTTCCTGTTCGACAAACAACACCATACTTTTGGCTGTTGAACACCACATAGTTTTCCATGGGACTCTGAGGTCTGCATCGGAGACTTGTGTTAAAAGACTAGAAGCTCAGGCCCCGTGTCCACCTGCCGTTGGTAAAGTGCCCCCCCCCCCTCTCGAACAGAAAACCCAGAGTTCACTGACCTGCTCTCTGAGCCCAGGGTTCTCTGGCTGCTCAGCTCGTTACTGATGCTGTTCATTAAGTTCATTACCAAGTCAGGTCTCCCTTCTCCCAACAATGAGGAAGTGAGGCCTGCTCTTGTGGATTGGGAACACGGCCCAGGTATTTTCCATTTATGACAGTCGGTCACACCTACTACCTGTGTTTCTGTGTGTGTGTGTGTGTGTGTGTGTGTGTGTGTGTGCGTGTGTGTGTGGAGCAAAACAACAGAGGGCTAGAGTTGATGCAGTAACAGGCGTCAAATAAGCTCACCTATTGGCAGTCGACTAAGGTCTGGGGGAGTTAGCCTCAGGTCGTTAGCCTCGGGTCTTTTGGGGGAGTTAGCCTCAGGTCGTTTGGGGTAGTTAGCCTCAGATTGTTTGGGGAAGTTAGCCTCAGGTCATTAGCCTCAGGTCGTTTGGGGGAGTTAGCCTGAGGTTGTTAGCCTCAGGTTGTTTGGGGGAGTTAGCCTCAGATTGTTTGGGGAAGTTAGCCTCAGGTCATTAGCCTCAGGTCGTTTGGGGGAGTTAGCCTGAGGTTGTTAGCCTCGGGTCATTAGCCTCAGGTCGTTTGGGGGAGTTAGCCTGAGGTTGTTAGCCTCAGGTCGTTTGGGGGAGTTAGCCTCAGGTCATTAGCCTCAGGTCGTTTGGGGGAGTTAGCCTGAGGTTGTTAGCCTCAGGTCGTTTGGGGTAGTTAGCCTCAGGTTGTTAGCCTCAGGTCGTTTGGGGGAGTTAGCCTCAGGGAGTTAGCCTCAGGTCGTTAGCCTCAGGTCGTTCGAGGGAGTTAGCCTCAGGTCGTTTGGGTAGTTAGCCTCAGATTGTTTGGGGGAGTTAGCCTCAGGTCGTTAGCCTCAGGTCGTTTGGGGGAGTTAGCCTCAGGTCATTAGCCTCAGGTCGTTAGCCTCAGGTTGTTTGGGGGAGTTAGCCTTTTTTATCTCAAGTGTTTGGAAGGAAGTGGAGTTCTTGTGATTCCTTCTCAAACAGTCATTTGCAGTAAATCACGAGGAGCCAGCTTATAAAACCACAGAAATATGTTTGACCAGATATCACGACTCGTCATCTGACCCGTCTCCTTTATCATCGAGTCTCTAAAGTTATGTCACAGAATAGTTTGGAGCTTTGGCGTTTTCGCTTTTGTTTCTCAGTTTGCCTCAAAATATGACGAGCTCGTTAGAACATGAGAATTATGAGCACTGTTCCCGAGGTTTTAAACCTGATTTGACCCTCGTCGCCATGTTGACACAAATACCAACACCGACGCTGTCAAAGCACACGCCTGCAGGAATAATTACCACTAATTTGCGGCATTGCAGAAGGACAGGTATTGGTGCTGAGATGTGTTGTGACAGTTACTCTTGTGGCCGATAAGAGGATGAGCTGGGTTTTTAATTGGAGGGTATGGGATGCAGCTGAAGGTCTGCAGAGGTATCACAAGAACTCCTACTGGCTGCGTTTATCGATTATGGCGTGCGTGTTCATGCATCAGCTTTAAATCAGAATCACACACTTTGACATGTGCAGACTGGTTCCACCTGTCTGATCTGCTGCAAACATCTATTATCACACAAATGACCCATAAAATCCTCTTTGTTTTACAACCTGAACGTCACAGATCTATTTCCTCATAGTTTAAACTTCTAATCTTCAGCTTTCAGACGTTTGAAGCAGCAGAGTTTCACTAGTTCAAGTTCTAAAGACTCTGTCTGTCTAACCCTGATCTCACTGCTTAGACTCTGTTCTATAGCATTAATAAAATGTAATCATGAAATAAATGTGAACCCCTCTGCCTGGTCCTGACCCCATCTGCCTGGTCCTAATTCCTCTGCCTGGTCCTGACCCCTCTGCCTGGTCCTGACCCCTCTGCCTAGTCTCTGACCCCTCTGCCTAGTCTCTGACCCCTCTGCCTGGTCTCTGACCCGTCTGCCTGGTCTCTGACCCCTCTGCCTGGTCTCTGACCCCTCTGCCTGGTCCTGACCCCATCTGCCTGGTCCTAATTCCTCTGCCTGGTCCTGACCCCTCTGTCTGGTCCTGACCCCTCTGCCTAGTCTCTGACCCCTCTGCCTGGTCTCTGACCCCTCTGCCTGGTCCTGACCCCTCTGCCTGGTCCTGACCCCTCTGCCTAGTCTCTGACCCCTCTGCCTAGTCTCTGACCCCTCTGCCTAGTCTCTGACCCCTCTGCCTGGTTTCAGGATGTTGGTTAAATCTGTGACACTAACATGTCTGGAAACACTTAAAGGCAACTTCACATTCAACAGGGCCACGATGGGAAGTTTGACACAGACCTAGACCTGGACCTGGACTAGGACCAATGTCTGGTTTGTTGTGATTCGGACAAAAGATGGTTTCCTGGATGGAAGAAGAAGGACCTGCAGCAGAGCTACAAACAGGGTGCGGCTGTATTGTCAGCTTCTCTGGAAAGCGGCCTCGCCTCGGAGCGGCTGTGATGTGAGCATGTGCAGAAAGAGAGAGAGGATCGGTGGCCTAATTACAAACAAGTCTCACGTCACAGAACGGGTTTGTAAGAAGTTAATAGAAACCTGGGAGCCAAATAAAGACCAAGAAGACAAAAGAGAAATCTCCAAACACATTCACCCCGAGAGTGACCATGAACACGTCGAACACACGCAACAGTCTCAACAACTGTCAACAAGCACACATCACAGCGAGCACACACACCAGGTGACACCGCTTCACGTTCTTTTATCATCTCAGATTCTCTCTTTGTCAAATCATGAACAAATGTTTCACATTAAGATCAGAATTCATTTCTTTTGGTCGTTCGTCACGGAAAACCAACCAGCAGCCTGTTTCTACCTGCTGTTTCTATCTGCTCTGTTTCTACCTGCTCTGTTTCTACCTGCTCTGTTTCTATCTGCTCTGTTTCTATCTGCTCTGTTTCTACCTGCTCTGTTTCTACCTGCTCTGTTTCTATCTGCTCTGTTTCTATCTGCTCTGTTTCTACCTGCTGTTTCTACCTGCTCTGTTTCTACCTGCTGTTTCTATCTGCTCTGTTTCTACCTGCTCTGTTTCTACCTGCTCTGTTTCTACCTGCTCTGTTTCTATCTGCTCTGTTTCTATCTGCTCTGTTTCTACCTGCTCTGTTTCTACCTGCTGTTTCTATCTGCTCTGTTTCTATCTGCTCTGTTTCTATCTGCTCTGTTTCTATATGCTCTGTTTCTACCTGCTCTGTTTCTACCTGCTCTGTTTCTACCTGCTCTGTTTCTACCTGCTGTTTCTATCTGCTCTGTTTCTACCTGCTCTGTTTCTATCTGCTCTGTTTCTACCTGCTCTGTTTCTACCTGCTCTGTTTCTACCTGCTGTTTCTACCTGCTCTGTTTCTACCTGCTGTTTCTACCTGCTCTGTTTCTATCTGCTCTGTTTCTATCTGCTCTGTTTCTACCTGCTCTGTTTCTACCTGCTCTGTTTCTACCTGCTGTTTCTACCTGCTCTGTTTCTACCTGCTGTTTCTACCTGCTCTGTTTCTATCTGCTCTGTTTCTATCTGCTCTGTTTCTACCTGCTCTGTTTCTATCTGCTCTGTTTCTATCTGCTCTGTTTCTACCTGCTCTGTTTCTACCTGCTCTGTTTCTACCTGCTCTGTTTCTACCTGCTCTGTTTCTATCTGCTCTGTTTCTACCTGCTCTGTTTCTACGTGCTGTTTCTACCTGCTCTGTTTCTACCTGCTCTGTTTCTACCTGCTCTGTTTCTACCTGCTCTGTTTCTACCTGCTGTTTCTACCTGCTCTGTTTCTACGTGCTGTTTCTACCTGCTCTGTTTCTACCTGCTCTGTTTCTACCTGCTCTGTTTCTACCTGCTCTGTTTCTACCTGCTGTTTCTACCTGCTCTGTTTCTACCTGCTCTGTTTCTACCTGCTGTTTCTATCTGCTCTGTTTCTACCTGCTCTGTTTCTATCTGCTCTGTTTCTACCTGCTCTGTTTCTACCTGCTCTGTTTCTACCTGCTGTTTCTACCTGCTCTGTTTCTACCTGCTGTTTCTACCTGCTCTGTTTCTATCTGCTCTGTTTCTATCTGCTCTGTTTCTACCTGCTCTGTTTCTACCTGCTCTGTTTCTACCTGCTGTTTCTACCTGCTCTGTTTCTACCTGCTGTTTCTACCTGCTCTGTTTCTATCTGCTCTGTTTCTATCTGCTCTGTTTCTACCTGCTCTGTTTCTACCTGCTGTTTCTACCTGCTCTGTTTCTATCTGCTCTGTTTCTATCTGCTCTGTTTCTACCTGCTCTGTTTCTATCTGCTCTGTTTCTATCTGCTCTGTTTCTACCTGCTCTGTTTCTACCTGCTGTTTCTACCTGCTCTGTTTCTACCTGCTGTTTCTATCTGCTCTGTTTCTATCTGCTCTGTTTCTACCTGCTCTGTTTCTACCTGCTCTGTTTCTACCTGCTCTGTTTCTACCTGCTCTGTTTCTATCTGCTCTGTTTCTACCTGCTCTGTTTCTACGTGCTGTTTCTACCTGCTCTGTTTCTACCTGCTCTGTTTCTACCTGCTCTGTTTCTACCTGCTCTGTTTCTACCTGCTGTTTCTACCTGCTCTGTTTCTACGTGCTGTTTCTACCTGCTCTGTTTCTACCTGCTCTGTTTCTACCTGCTCTGTTTCTATCTGCTCTGTTTCTACCTGCTCTGTTTCTACCTGCTCTGTTTCTACCTGCTCTGTTTCTACCTGCTCTGTTTCTACCTGCTCTGTTTCTACCTGCTCTGTTTCTACCTGCTGTTTCTACCTGCTCTGTTTCTACGTGCTCTGTATCTTCTCGTTGAATCTCGATGTTTGTCATTCCTCAGAAGTTTTTATGTTTTTCATTCCTCAGAAGTTTTTATGTTTTTTATCTGTCACCAGATCACAACGTTACCCGTAACAGCAGATCCATCCGGATTCTTCCAGCATCATCTCTGAACATGTGTCGAGGTTAAAGGTCGGTGAACTGTTTTATGAAAGCTCTTCAGGTGTGAGCCTGGAGCTTCTTCAGGTATGCACACCTGTGGGGGGTCATACATACAGTCGTTCCTCTCCTGCTGATGACTGAAAGAAGCATCACGACCTCCAAGTGTTCACTTCACTTTATGGCCATTTACAGAACACAGCGATCGTCCTCCTGCACAGTGAGAGCAGGTGACTCTGCTGCTACAACCTTCTCTTTATTAAGAAGCAGGAAGAAGTCCTGAGATTACTGATGTTTACGTGCCAGCTGAGACATTTCAAACTGCTCTGATCCAAGTATGGGGTAGCTTCACCCCTCCAAAATAAAAGCACCACACTTCAGTTAGTGTACCTTCAAAATAAAAGCACCACACTTCAGTTAGTGTACCTTCAAAATCAAAGCACCATACTTCAGTTAGTGTACCTTCAAAATAAAAGCACCATACTTCAGTTAGTGTACCTTCAAAATAAAAGCAATTATTTATATCTAATTTCTCTGAAGTGAAACAGGAACTTTGTTCTTTATTTGTTGAATCTTTTGTGTCTGTGTTTAAATTTATGAGTGACTGAGCGAGTCATCATTACAGTGACACATTTCCAGTCTCGCGTCATTCCTCAGTAATTTATCTCTCCATTGATTATTCAAATCTTCTGTTCACGCCTCAGCTATACAAGGAAGTGTAATCATAAAAAGGGATTTAACACAGCAGTGGATCTGCACTCTGACATTTGCATGTAACAGCCTGTGATGTTTATCACGGTTACGTCAAGCTCGCTCATGTCAGAGCCATTAAAACAGAAACAGATTTCACTCTCTTTAATGACATGAAGGTGAATTCACAGTTTTCCGACACATGACCGCACACGGCGGCGGCCGCTGAGGAGCAGCACGCCGCCTCTACATCCCCAACGACCTCGGGACACGGAGACAGGAAGATACACGCCGAGTTATTTCCTGTGTTTGTGTTTATCGATGCTGCTCGAATGGAAAGAACCTGGGCTGCACTCTCCTCTTCTGTTAATAATAGTGACAGGCTGACATCCCAGCAGTCACGCTACGATTGGTCCACAGTTTACAAAGCTGATTGATTGGTAAAAATAAAATTACATCTGACTCAACGCAATTAACCGACATCTTGACATGTTGTTCCTTTGTTGTGGACGGGTGGAGAGACGTGAACTACCCTGCTTTAAAGAAGATATGTAGGAGGAGAGTCACAGACGCAGACTCTCCCCACGCTCTATTGTTCTCATGCAAATCCTCCATGTTCCTCTAACGTGTCTCTAGTCTGTTCCTCTAACGTGTCTCTAGTCTGTTCCTCTAACGTGTCTCTAGTCTGTTCCTCTAACGTGTCTCTAGTCTGTTCCTCTAACGTGTCTCTAGTCTGTTCCTCTAACGTGTCTCTAGTCTGTCTACAAACCCCCCCATGTTCCTCTAACATGTCTCTAGTCTGTTCCTCTAACGTGTCTCTAGTCTGTTCCTCTTACGTGTCTCTAGTCTGTTCCTCTAACGTGTCTCTAGTCTGTCTACAAACCCCCATGTTCCTCTAACGTGTCTCTAGTCTGTTCCTCTAACGTGTCTCTAGTCTGTTCCTCTTACGTGTCTCTAGTCTGTTCCTCTAACGTGTCTCTAGTCTGTTCCTCTTACGTGTCTCTAGTCTGTTCCTCTAACGTGTCTCTAGTCTGTTCCTCTAACGTGTCTCTAGTCTGTTCCTCTAACGTGTCTCTAGTCTGTTCCTCTTACGTGTCTCTAGTCTGTTCCTCTTACGTGTCTCTAGTCTGTTCCTCTAACGTGTCTCTAGTCTGTTCCTCTTACATGTCTCTAGTCTGTTCCTCTAACGTGTCTCTAGTCTGTTCCTCTAACGTGTCTCTAGTCTGTTCCTCTAACGTGTCTCTAGTCTGTTCCTCTAACATGTCTCTAGTCTGTTCCTCTTACGTGTCTCTAGTCTGTTCCTCTAACGTGTCTCTAGTCTGTTCCTCTTACGTGTCTCTAGTCTGTTCCTCTAACGTGTCTCTAGTCTGTTCCTCTAACGTGTCTCTAGTCTGTTCCTCTAACGTGTCTCTAGTCTGTTCCTCTAACGTGTCTCTAGTCTGTCTACAAACCCCCCCATGTTCCTCTAACATGTCTCTAGTCTGTTCCTCTAACGTGTCTCTAGTCTGTTCCTCTTACGTGTCTCTAGTCTGTTCCTCTTACGTGTCTCTAGTCTGTTCCTCTAACGTGTCTCTAGTCTGTTCCTCTTACGTGTCTCTAGTCTGTTCCTCTAACGTGTCTCTAGTCTGTTCCTCTTACGTGTCTCTAGTCTGTTCCTCTTACGTGTCTCTAGTCTGTTCCTCTAACGTGTCTCTAGTCTGTTCCTCTAACGTGTCTCTAGTCTGTTCCTCTAACGTGTCTCTAGTCTGTCTACAAATCCCCTCATGTTCCTCTAACGTGTCTCTAGTCTGTTCCTCTAACGTGTCTCTAGTCTGTTCCTCTAACGTGTCTTTAGTCTGTTCCTCTAACGTGTCTCTAGTCTAGTCTGTTCCTCTAACGTGTCTCTAGTCTGTTCCTCTAACGTGTCTCTAGTCTGTTCCTCTAACGTGTCTCTAGTCTGTTCCTCTAACGTGTCTCTAGTCTGTTCCTCTAACGTGTCTCTAGTCTGTTCCTCTAATGTGTCTCTAGTCTGTTCCTCTAACGTGTCTCTAGTCTGTTCCTCTAACGTGTCTCTAGTCTGTTCCTCTAACGTGTCTCTAGTCTGTTCCTCTAACGTGTCTCTAGTCTGTTCCTCTAACGTGTCTCTAGTCTGCCTGGTGGCTAAGCTAGCTGTGGCTCAGCTGCGGGATGATGATGTTTAAAATGTGTCAGAGTTAAAGGAGCACAAAGTGTGACATCGTGCTGCGCTCACACGTGTCAGTCGCTCTGCTATTAAAATCGACCTCTCTCATTAGGTTGGCATGTTGTGATCCGCCTGTTGTGCTGACATCTTAAATGACTGCTGTTAGTCAATTAACCTGCGCTCACTTCAAACGCTTGGATTTCCTGCTCAGCGTTAATCACCTGAGATTCAACCGAAAACATCCCAAACATCCAACAGAACCACTTCATCACTTCTGCAGAAAGAGGCCGGCGACGTTCAGAAACGAGAGGAAAACCAAAAGGTGAATTGGCCAAAGACGCTGAGTCAGCGTGGACCAGATTCAGAGCTTGTCCCTGACACGCCATGAACGCCATGAACGCCATGAACTCCAGACCTGCTGATGAAACAGCGTTACAATGACACAGTCCCAAAATGTCCACACACTCCGTCAGCCAGTGCCCATCTCTCATTTTCAACAAAGCTCGCCACGAGCACGCTCAAACTGGACCGGGTCACTCGACCAAGACAGGAAGTTAGACTAGGAAACGCACAGAGTGTCCGGTCAATTTCAAAATAAAACATACAGACTGCTGACATTATATTTATTATTATTTTTAAAGATTTTGTTTTTTTGGCTTTTATTATAGAGGGAGGACAGTGGATAGAGTCAGAAATCAGGGAGAGAGAGTGGGGAGAGACATGCGGGAAGTGGGCCGCAGGCTGGACGCGAACCCGGGCCGCCCGCGCGTGAGGACTGAGCCTCAATACATGGGGTCGCGCGCACTGCCGCTGCGCCACCGGCGACCCCTATTTACTATTAATTTAAAACAGGATGAACAACAAATCATCCAAAGAGACATGTTTGAATGCTCTTTATCTTGTAGTTCTCTGTGATCTTGTAGTTCTCTGTGATCTTGTAGTTCTCTGTGATCTTGTAGATTCTCTGTGATCTTGTAGTTCTTCCTGTGATCTTGTAGTTCTTCCTGTGATCTTGTAGATTCTCTGTGATCTTGTAGTTCTCTGTGATCTTGTAGTTCTTCCTGTGATCTTGTAGTTCTCTGTGATCTTGTAGATTCTCTGTGATCTTGTAGTTCTCTGTGATCTTGTAGATTCTCTGTGATCTTGTAGTTCTCTGTGATCTTGTAGTTCTTCCTGTGATCTTGTAGTTCTTCCTGTGATCTTGTAGTTCTTCCTGTGATCTTGTAGATTCTCTGTGATCTTGTAGTTCTTCCTGTGATCTTGTAGTTCTCTGTGATCTTGTAGATTCTCTGTGATCTTGTAGTTCTCTGTGATCTTGTAGTTCTTCCTGTGATCTTGTAGTTCTCTGTGATCTTGTAGTTCTTCTGTGATCTTGTAGTTCTTCCTGTGATCTTGTAGTTCTCTGTGATCTTGTAGTTCTTCTGTGATCTTGTAGTTCTCTGTGATCTTGTAGTTCTCTGTGATCTTGTAGTTCTTCTGTGATCTTGTAGTTCTTCTGTGATCTTGTAGTTCTCTGTGATCTTGTAGTTCTTCCTGTGATCTTGTAGTTCTCTGTGATCTTGTAGTTCTCTGTGATCTTGTAGATTCTCAGATACAGATTTGACTGATTTGTACTCAACATGTGAATATAGATCTGTGATGTTGCTGCTATATGAGAATAAGTCTATTGTTGGTCAAGCGGACACCCTGCAGCCAATCAGAACCGAGCCCCCACCCCCAAGAGTGTGACCAGCTACTAGAGTCCTTTCTGAAGAGTTAGCGCTCGTATTTAACTGTTGGTGGTTCTCAGGCTCTTCTTCAGTGTGTGAAGGTGCAGCTGGCTCGAACCCATCAGGAAATGAAAAGAGATCAGATCAGATCGACAGGCTAAAGATAAACACCTGCAGCTCATCACGTCAGCATGTGGGTCAGCACATAACACACACCCCCCCCCCCCCCCCCCGCACACACTTACAAGGAAGTTAGCCACATGAAAGAAAACACCTGCCAGGTTTCACGTTCTTTATTAATCCCTGAGGGGGAACGTGTGGTTCTCTGAGACATGCAGAACCTGTGGACATGTCAGAGTGCGGTGGCTGCCCCACTGGAAGCTGGTGGGGGTTGAGTGCCTTGCTCAAGGCCACATCAGCAGTGCTCGAGAAGTGGTCTGGCACCTCTCCAGCTACCAGACCAACTTGCATATTTGGGTCCGCATCAGGACCGACGACCCTCCGGTTCCCAACCCAAGTCCCTTCGGACTGAGCCGCCCCCGCTGGGACCTGATTCTGGAGATCTCAGCTGTGTTGTTTCGAGGAGCATCGAGCCCCCTTTAATCAAGTCCTGAGCTCCTGTCGGGCCGACAGGAAGCTTCAACTCACACTGACGGATGTCTGGCTCCCTCGTGTGGTCAGCTTTGGTAATAACAGTTTAAACTGAAGACCTGTAAATTAAAGATTTATCGACACGATGCCTTTGAGGCCACAACTTGCACTTTATTTTGTGGAATGTCAAAATACTCATTCATGATATCTCCATCAGAAACAGACAGTAAAGAAGAATTCTTGTGTTTTCAGACCTGGCAGGATTTTTGCTCTCAACATTTGAGGGTTGAAAAAGGAGAAAAGGGCTCCAGTCGGCTGTGATTTAAAGTGTAAATCCCGCCAAAATAAAAGTGAAGAAATCCTCTGCATGCTCAGATCGTTGTATTAAGAGTCAGAAGGATTCATGCAGAGATAGACGGTGTTATTGAAGAGTAACATCAGTCACACCGACCTGTTCTCGCCTCTGGGATGTCGGTTTTTTAAACAAGCAGCAAGTCGACAGGAAATGTGGAGCGATGGCGAGAAAATTACCGTAAAATCCAGAGTATAGGACGCACTCGTTACGCCTGCGTCATCACCCGAGCGACTGACACACGGCAGACACCCGTGCTACACGCTGGGGGCGCCATCTTCTGTCCGTCATGAGGTCATCATGGTGCGTTTAAAGCAAACAGTGAAACACAGCTCAGATGAGACTTTCAGAGGGACCTTTAATCTGGGTTTTACGGTAATCGACCACGGACATGGAAAACAGGAAAACCTCCCGTCCTGATGGGGGCGCTCTCTGAACAGGACCCACAGGTTGTTTCTTTTATGTGAGCGACTAAAAAAAAAACACAAGACAACAGAAATCATCCATCGGCCGTCTGTCGGCGTTTGTCCCAGAACACAATCATTAAAAAACCAGAGAACACGTCGTGACAGAAGAATCCAGCTGATCTCAAACCGCCGTTCTTGACCTCGAACCTTCTCCGGTCCGTCTGTCCGACTCTGTAAAGGAGTTTGTGTCGCTCGGCGGCGTCTCACTCGTACTCGGCGATCAGCACCATCATGCCCACCCCGAACAGCAGGGCCAGGATCTCCATCAGAGACTGTCCCAGACTGGAGCGGCCCGCTAACAGTTCAGGGAGCACGGTCACCGTGGCGATGTACACGAACCCGCCGGCTGTGAACGGCAGGATCCAGGCGGTCGCCGCAGCACCAACGCCCTCGGCCAATAGGGAGCAGGCTGTGCCGGCCAGAGCTCCCAGGGCTGTCAGCAGCTGCAGACACATGGCCTGATGGGAAACAGGAAACGGTTAAACACGATCAGCGGACACAATCCTCGCGTTTTCACGGACGAGTCGTGGTCGCGACCTTTTTCTTTGTGCAGCCGGACTGGACGAGGATGGCGAAGTCTCCGATCTCGTGTGGGACCTCGTGCAGCAGGATGGTCAGGGTGGTGATGGTGCCAACCGCTGGACCGACCAGGAACGACGCCCCGATGGCCAGACCGTCCGTGAAGTTATGAGTGAAGTCGGCCGCCAGGTTCAGGTACCCCGACACCTTGATGTCTGAGACGGCGGGAAGACGAGAGAACAAAGATCAGAAGAACGAAACACAGTCGAGTACTGACAGACCTCCACCAGGTGACCTCATCACCAGGTGACCTCATCACCAGGTGACCTCATCACCAGGTGACCTCAGCACCCGGTGACCTCAGCACCCGGTGACCTCATCACCAGGTGACCTCAGCTCCAGGTGACCTCAGCACCAGGTGACCTCATCACCAGGTGACCTCATCACCAGGTGACCTCAGCTCCAGGTGACCTCAGCACCAGGTGACCTCAGCACCAGGTGACCTCATCACCAGGTGACCTCAGCACCAGGTGACCTCAGCTCCAGGTGACCTCAGCACCAGGTGACCTCAGCTCCAGGTGACCTCATCACCAGGTGACCTCAGCTCCAGGTGACCTCAGCACCAGGTGACCTCAGCTCCAGGTGACCTCATCACCAGGTGACCTCAGCACCAGGTGACCTCAGCACCAGGTGACCTCATCACCAGGTGACCTCAGCTCCAGGTGACCTCAGCACCAGGTGACCTCAGCTCCAGGTGACCTCATCACCAGGTGACCTCATCACCAGGTGACCTCAGCACCTGATGACCTCACGACCTGAGGGTCCGGGTCACGTTACGGTCTTTCTGCTCTAATCAAAGGATTGTGTGTTGTACAGGGAGCACCTGAACACACCACACATCAATGGAGGGATGTGTTCAGGTTCAGCCAGCCCTTGTAGTTAGTGCTGGATCAGGTCTAGACCAGCTCATAGTTCTGCTGCTATAGGTCTAGACTACCGGGGGAACTGGCACCAGGATCTCTGATCTCTCTCTCTCCCAGCTTTCATATCTTATTACTGCTTGTCTCTGTCTTTATATTCTAACCTCTCCTTTTTCTGGGAGCTGGTTCCTCTGGACTGTTGGTGAGGATGGCCTGCTCAGACCCCCCCCCCCCCACAAGGATGGCCTGCCCAGACCCCCCCCCCCCACAAGGATGGCCTGCCCAGACCCCCCCCCCCACAAGGATGGCCTGCCCAAACAAACAAACCCCCCCCCCCACGGATGGCCTGCCCAAACCCCCCCCCCCCCCCCACGAGGATGGCCTGCCCAAACAAACAAACCCCCCCCCACGGATGGCCTGCCCAAACCCCCCCCCCCCACGAGGATGGCCTGCCCAAACCCCCCCCCCCCCCACGAGGATGGCCTGCCCAAACAAACAAACCCCCCCCCCCCACGGATGGCCTGCCCAAACCCCCCCCCCCCACGAGGATGGCCTGCCCAAACAAACAAACCCCCCCCCCCCCCACGAGGATGGCCTGCCCAAACCCCCCCCCCACAAGGATGGCCTGCCCAAACCCCCCCCCCCCACGAGGATGGCCTTAAATAAAATAGTAAGATAAATATAATTCCAACGCAGCAGGAGAGGATGTAACGCTGAGTCTGATCCTACAGACACCGAGCGTGAGAGGAATCAGATCAACGTGGAACCAAGAACAGAGAAACAGTATGTGAAGTATGTTCGGTTCCTGGAGGGGGCGTGGCCAGGTCTGCAGGTCTACAGAGATCCCCTGCTCATTCCTGCGCTGACGTGAGTGAAGAAGTCAACATGCAAATGAGGCAACAAAAAGAAAACACGACCCGGCAGCAGGCCAAAAACCAAACCCTGATCTGGAACCCGGCTCTGGTGAGTTTCTGCCCTCAGGCCGGCGTGTCATAACCCACAGAGACCACACGAGGGCGCCGCCCACTCTCAGATCTGAGTGACGCTCACCTGTGCTCTGCGCCTCCTCTTTCTTCTTCTTCTCTTCTTTCTCTTCTTCTCCGTCACTGTCCTTCGCCTTCGCCTTCGGGGCATCTGAGGTCAAAGGTCAACTAGTTTAAAATTCAGGTCAGCCTCAGAGCAGCGACTGATGTCAGATTTCTTGTTTCAGGGAGGAGTCACGGGGGCAGCGTACCGTGCGAGTGTCCGTGCGAGTGTCCGTGTCCGCCCTTCAGCAGACGCACAAACTTCTCCACCACCAGGAAGGCGATGATCCCGCCGAGCACCCACAGACCCACGGACATCATGTGAGCGTGAGCGGCTCCTGAGAGACACATAAAGGACATTACACTCTGATGACACTGATGACATCATCGACGAGGAGCGGCAGAGAGGGTACCGTGAGAGTGTCCGTGGTCATGTGACTCCTCGCTTGCGTGCGAGTGTCCGTGACCTTCTTCCTGGTGGGAGTGCGGCTCTGAGGAGAAAAAACACGAGTCAGCAACAAAGTGAGCAGAAACAGAGGCGGCGTCCTCGTGGACCCGTCACGTACCCAGAGCGTGAGGGATCAGGTGGAGGAAGGCGTCGCCCAGCAGGCCGCCGGAGGCGAAGCTGAGCAGCACCTTGAGCAGGTTCTGGTGCTGGTCGCTGTTGGACTGAACGGGGATCAGAAACAGGATGAGGAAAGGAGCGGCGCTGATCAGCAGGGTCGCTCCGATAGCCTACACACACACACACACACACACACACACACACACACACACACACACACACACACACACACACACACACACACACACACACACACACACACACACACACACACTGTTAACAACAGCGACAAAGTTGAAGGTCGTCTTTCAAACCTGTGATGTCACCAGCTCACCTGAGTCCACAGCTCCACCACGTCCCGCTTCACGCGCTCTCCCCCGTGTGAGGGGGCGTGGCCTCTCGCCTCTTTCAGCAACCGACCAACTTCTTCCTGATGATCGTCTCCGTGATCATGAGCGTGTCCGTGATCATGAGCGTGTCCATGATCATGAGCGTGGGCGTGTCCGTGATCATGAGCGTGTCCATGATCGTGGGCGTGTCCGTGATCATGAGCGTGGGCGTGTCCATGATCGTGGGCGTGTCCGTGATCATGAGCGTGTCCGTGATCATGAGAGTGGGCGTGTCCGTGATGCTCCTCCTCCTCTGACGGTAGGTTGGCTTCTGCGCTCCACTTGCTCGCTCCATGGAACATCCTCACGTTTTCATCCTCGCCATGGGAGTGGCCGTGGTGATGGTGGCCATGTCCGTGGTCGCCGTGGGAGTGGCTGTGAGATTGGGTTGGCTGGGAGGCCAACAGGAGCACAGTGAGCGCGCTCAGTACCAGCAGACGTAAACAGCCCATAATATCACCTGTGAGACGGAGACCAAAGACAACGCAATGAACGCCATAACCATGAGGAGACGTTTACAAACGACAGTGATAGGACGCCATCTTTAAGTTAGCTGCAGACACGGACAATACGACCATCTCTACAAATCAAAACGCTATAATGACCGCCAAGTGGCGAATACTTCCAGACGTTGAATGGAAAAACACGGCGCTGGAAGTCGCAGAATGCATGAAAAGGTCGAAGAACCACAGAAGGACAGACACGCCCCCTAGTGGCTTAGCGGTGAATTGCAGAGCAATGCGTTCCGTCGACGCAGAACTGCGCATGCTCAACCACGGCGTCGGGTCCACGCCATCACAAACCAGGCTGTGTGGCGTCCAGCACGCTCCACCATGACAGCAGAGAGGGAAGAAGTGAAAGGACCAATCAGAGAGCTGCTCTCTTTAGATTCTGCTCCTGAACGGTCTGGGTTTGTTTTGGACGTCCCACGGTTTGGAATCATCTCCCACATCACGTGACCACAAAAGAGTGTCAAAGACTGACCCTGAAGAGAACCTGGATCTGGACCCTGGTCTGGCTTTAGGCCCCCCCAGTCCATTTAGACCCTGGAGTCTCCACTAGCTTACTTTAAACAGAGACAGCCTGTTAGCATGCTGCTAGCTCACATGCTAACGCGTTGCTACGGTAACCGTAACGTGCTAACACTCAAACAAGCTAACTAGCAGGTCTTACTCTCTCACTTTGTACCTGTCCTCGCGCTGGGTTTCCTCACCTTCCTGTCCGTGATGTGTTCGGTTAACCGACAGTGTGTAACTGCACGCTGATGCTGCTGGGAAGACGTGGCGTTTACTCAAGTCAACTCATCGAAATCTCGCGGGATCGCGTTCCACTTCTCACATGAGTCTCCTTCGGTGCTCCCTTGTCTCCTCGACTTGTTTTAAATCTTCATCTCCCTGTGATATAAAACACTGTCAGGGTGTGTGTGGAGGATGACCACGTGCTTCGTCAAACTTTGACCCGGATAAATCTGATGAACGGGAATTTGCGTTGATGTGAAGAGAGCACAAGAGGAATGATGAGGTCTAAATGGAAATATCGCGAGAGCAGTGAAGTCCTTTGACTCCTGTGAGAACAGGAGAGGGAGAGGAGCATCCTGGAGGAGAGCAGGATGTCCACTTTATATTCATTTAAAACAACTTTAAACTCTCTCTCTTCTTAAGACATTTTAAATAGAAGAGCGAACCTTAAAGTAAAGAAGATGTCAATGATTTTCATTATTATATATATATATATTATTTATATTCATTAAAGTTCACTCTGCTCTGGCTGCGTCCTATTTCATAAAATATGTTTCTGTTTCTGCTCGTCTCCTAACGTGTACTGGATTAAAGAGTACATTTAAATTTATTATGAATAAACAACAAGGAGCTACTTCCTGTCTGTACTCTGCTGTTTTAACACTTTGTCTGTTAAAGGGATACTTCAGCCATTTACATGAAGCTGTGTATCATTAGAAACATGTAGCTGTGTATCACAGCTTCATGTTTCTAATGATACACAGCTTCATGTTTCTAATGATACACAGCTACATGTTTCTAATGATACACAGCTTCATGTTTCTACTGATACACAGCTACATGTTTCTAATGATACACAGCTACATGTTTCTAATGATACACAGCTTCATGTTTCTACTGATACACAGCTACATGTTTCTAATGATACACAGCTTCATGTTTCTAATGATACACAGCTACATGTTTCTAATGATACACAGCTACATGTTTCTAATGATACACAGCTACATGTTTCTAATGATACACAGCTACATGTTTCTAATGATACACAGCTTCATGTTTCTAATGATACACAGCTTCATGTTTCTAATGATACACAGCTTCATGTTTCTAATGATACACAGCTTCATGTTTCTAATGATACACAGCTTCATGTTTCTAATGATACACAGCTTCATGTTTCTAATGATACACAGCTTCATGTTTCTAATGATACACAGCTTCATGTAAACGGGTGAAGGATCCCTTTAATGTTTCTGGGACTGGCCGTGTGCAGGAAGCTGGAGCTCTGGGGGACATGTTGACTTCCTGTTCGGCCCTCACAGCTCTAAAGTCTAGTTTATACTTCTGCATCGTGTCTCCGGCGTGGTTGAGCATTCGTAGTTCTGCGTCGAGGGAATGCGTTGCTCTGCAATTCACCGCAGAGCCACTAGGGGGGCGTGTCTCTGTGTGCTTTCAGTGACCTCCAGGCCCATGTTTTTTGATATTTCCCTTCAGGAATTATTCGCCACTTGGCGGTAGTGACAGTGTTTTAATGATGAGTTGAGAGATTTTTTGTGTTGTGACTGGAAAGCAACTTTCAGAAATGACGTTCTGAGCAGACCAATCACAGTACTTGCGGTTTGCGTCAGTGTGACGTGTCATCAGGATTTTTTGGAGGTGCGTCTTGGTCTCAGTTAGACCACTTGGTCTTGATATTTGAGTATCAGCCGTGCAGCTTTTTTAAAAATACGTCACAAACCACTTTTAGCTGAAACTATTGTTTTTTTTGTTTGTTTTTTTAAATGCAAAACAATTCAACATTTGGGGATAATTAGAGTGCATCAGCTGTCTGTTTGCCTCAGAGGCTCCTCTACTGGGATCTTTACGGTAGCTCCTGACAGCGCGCTCGTTGCTCTTCTACCACCGTCAGTACGGTAACTGAGCGCCGCAGTCTGTCCTCAGCTCTGCTGCAGCGCGACTCCTCTCTTCACCTGATAATCTGCTGTCTGCTCCTCTCACTGCCAGGTACGACACATCTTCATCACAGCTGCTTCACATGTCGTTAGCAGTTAATTTAAAGGTTTAGAATCAATCAGGCGGATCTGAAGAGAAATCAGCGTCAAAGTAAACTCTGTTATCTCATTTCACCGCAGAGAGCCGCTGAGTTGAAGCTGCGCAACACAGTCTTCATCATCCTTCAGAGCTCCTGAACTCACTCAGCCGCTCACTGTTTGAGACCACGAGGAGGACTTCAGGGGGCTGCTGGGCCTGATTCGGGGTCGGAGGAATAATCCGGGGTTTTACCTGCAGAGTTGAACTAATAGAAGTCTGGGTTCATGCCGGATTTCGAGCACTTCAGATTTTCCTACTCGAGCATGAATCCGGTCCTAGGGGAGAGCGGGTTTTTGGCTCCTCAGCAGCACCACCAGATGACGGGCCAGACCGACTCTGCCATCCCGGACCCGGGCTACTTCCTCGGGGACCACGGTGGGTTTGGCCCAGATGGGTTTTCCGGGCTTGACCTGGGTGCCCTTCCGCCTTCAGGCCTCGCCTATTTGCACCTGAACGCCCCCCTGCACCGCGTGCCCCCTGCAGCCACGGCGCTGCGTAACGACCTGGGCTCGAACATCAGCGTCCTGAAGACCCTGAATCTTCGCTTCAGGTGCTTTTTGGCCAAAGTGCACGAGCTGGAGCGCAGGAACAAGGTGCTGGAGAAGCAGCTGCAGCAGGCTCTGGAGGAGAACTGCGGAGGGGAGGGACACAAGAGGCCACAGACCAAAGAGATGGGGGTCCAGACTGGATTTATAGGGCCGATCCCGCCCAGACCTGGCCTCCTCCCGCTCCACAACGCCAACAACCCAGCCTACATGCCCGGAGGGATCCTCTCTCCCACACTGAACCCCCCTCCTCTCTTTGACAACAAACACCTGCACCCCTACACAGACTCCAACTCCAACCTCACCACCTCCGGGTTCTCCATCAGCCCGGCGCTGAGTCCCGTAGACCCGACCCAGAGCACCAACATCAATGAGAAGTACTCAAACAGCGGGACCAACACCCCTCCTCCTGCCCCCCACACGCTTCCTCCCCGGGACTATCTGGTCCTTTAACCACACCCGCAGGTTTGGCAGCGGGAGGGAGTCGTGCGTCACAGGGTCCAGGGGTCTCGTGGACTCACCCGGACGGCGTCGGGGTCCAGATTGACACCATCACACCTGAGATCCGAGCTCTGTACAACGTGCTGGCCAAAGTGAAGAGAGAGAGAGACGAGTACAAGAGAAGGTAAGAGACCCTGGAGTCCACAACGGTCCTGTTAGAATACCTGGGGGGGGGGGGGGGGGGGGGGGGGGGGATAGTAAGGCTTTGTAGATCTCTTACTGACACAAAAAGAAAAATAACAAAAAATATTCTGACTGAATGAGGGAAGTAAAATCTTCTGATTCTTAGATTGAAGTCAAGGGCCGCAAAAAATCCTCTCAAGGGCCGCAAATGGCCCCTGAGCCGCACTTTGGACACCCCTGCTTTAGACTCAGAACGTTGACCCACTCAGGGGGCGGGGTTTGGTGGCACGCGGAGGGGGCGGAGTTTGGTGTCACGCTGAGGGGGCGGGGCTTGGTGTCACGCTGAGGGGCGGGGTTTGGTGTCACGCTGAGGGGCGGGGTTTGGTGTCACGCTGAGGGGGCGGAGTTTGGTGTCACGCTGAGGGGCGGGGTTTGGTGTCACGCTGAGGGGGCGGGGTTTGGTGTTTCCTGCAGGTTTGGATCTGTTAGCATTGTTATGCATTTCTGCCAAAAGGCCCGATGTCAATGTTGAACCCATGCATCAGTGCATCCTGAAGTACTGTCAGATCTGGAGGGGGCGGAGCTAAATCTGTAATTCCTCACATCAACAAAGGAGGAACAAACAGAGATCAGGAAAGACAATACAGCAGCTTGACTCCGAGCACAGAAACAGGAAATAAACGTCATCACGCCTTCCAGCTGCTAAACACAATTCAATTCAAAAAATGTGATTTGTCCTCAAAGGCGCACAGAGCAGGAAGTGAATGACAGCAACAGGAAACACTGAAATGTTCCTGAATGTTTCCTGCTGGAGTAAAAGTCTGTTAGCGTTCATGCGTGAAGGTTTCAAGACGAGCCATCATGATGACTTCACACCAAGTACTGTCACTAACATGTCAGAC
The DNA here is from genome assembly GCF_947650265.1 of Symphodus melops. Lineage (NCBI taxonomy): Eukaryota > Metazoa > Chordata > Actinopteri > Labriformes > Labridae > Symphodus > Symphodus melops. Next base: position 22,882,203 of record NC_136708.1, read on the forward strand.
TCTTTGTCCACCATCTTTGATTTCCACAGCCTCGGATTGGACGGGCTGTCTTACTTCCTGTCCGTCACGAGCAGGAAGATCTAATGTGGGGGGGCGCTCTGAACTTCGCTTGACATTTTCTGGAGAGCATGTTGAAAAAAGAGGTTTCTGTGTTCCTCCGCATTGATCCATAGAGCTCTATGAATAAAGTGTGTTTGTGAGCTCTAAAACCTGCCTCTAAAATATGACTTAAGCTCATGCTTTTATTTTGAATATAGTCGAGCTGCGTCCTCCTCCTCTCAGCTGAGTTCTGTCCTGGTACCTGCAATGCAGCAGAGGCCTGCGACCGCCAGAAGTGATGTCACCCCCCCCCCCCCCCGCACTGTTTGCTTCTGTCCCCGCTGACTCTTCATCATCTCAGCCGTGCAGTTTCAATCCATCACACGGCACAGAGGTGCTGACATCATCATTCACACGCACGCCATCATTTCATCCTTCACCTCTCCCTCTCTCTCTCTCTCTCCCTCTCTCTCTCTCTCTCTCTCTCTCTCTGTCTCTCTCTCTCCTGTCAGTGTAAAGACACTGTGTGTGTGTGTGTGTGTGTGTGTGTGTGTGTGTGTGTGTGTGTGTGTGTGTGTGTGTGTGTGGACAGGTGGGAGGAGGAGTACACAGCCAGGATGGACCTGCAGGACAAGGTGGCAGAGCTGGAGGAGGTGAACTCATGTTTATCTCATCGTTAGTTTACAGCAAGAGGACAGAGCTTACAGTGTGTGTGTGTGTGTGTGTGTGTGTGTGTGTGTGTGTGTGTGTGTGTGTGTGTGCTCTGCAGGACCTGCAGGAGAGCGAGCTGTGTCAGGACGAGCTGGCTCTCAGGGTGAAGCAGCTGAAGGCTGAACTCGTTCTCTTCAAAGGACTCGTCAGCAACGTGAGTCTGCAGACTGTCTGCAGCGTTCAGAGAGCACAGAGACTTTAACCGTGTGTGTGTGTGTGTGTGTGTGTGTGTGTGTGTGTGTGTGTGTGTGTCCATCAGAACCTGTCCGATCTGGACACTAAGATCCAGGAGAAGGCCATGAAGGTGGACATGGACATCTGCCGGCGCATCGACATCACGGCCCGCCTGTGTGACGTGGCCCAGCAGAGGAACTGTGAGGACATGATCAGCATGTTCCAGGTAAACACGCCTCCTGCCTGCAGGTGGCCACGCCCCCCTCCACCCTCATCAGCATGTTCCAGGTAAACACGCCTCCTGCCTGCAGGTGGCCACGCCCCCCTCCACCCTCATCAGCATGTTCCAGGTAAACACGCCTCCTCCCTGCAGGTGGCCACGCCCCCCTCCACCCTCATCAGCATGTTCCAGGTAAACACGCCTCCTGCCTGCAGGTGGCCACGCCCCCCTCCACCCTAATCAGCATGTTCCAGGTAAACACGCCTCCTGCCTGCAGGTGGCCACGCCCCCCTCCACCCTCATCAGCATGTTCCAGGTAAACACGCCTCCTGCCTGCAGGTGGCCACGCCCCCCCTCCACCCTCATCAGCATGTTCCAGGTAAACACGCCTCCTCCCTGCAGGTGGCCACGCCCCCTCCACCCTCATCAGCATGTTCCAGGTAAACACGCCTCCTCCCTGCAGGTGGCCACGCCCCCCTCCACCCTCATCAGCATGTTCCAGGTAAACACGCCTCCTGCCTGCAGGTGGCCACGCCCCCCTCCACCCTCATCAGCATGTTCCAGGTAAACACGCCTCCTGCCTGCAGGTGGCCACGCCCCCCTCCACCCTCATCAGCATGTTCCAGGTAAACACGCCTCCTGCCTGCAGGTGGCCACGCCCCCCCTCCACCCTCATCAGCATGTTCCAGGTAAACACGCCTCCTGCCTGCAGGTGGCCACGCCCCCCTCCACCCTCATCAGCATGTTCCAGGTAAACACGCCCTCCTCCCTGCAGGTGGCCACGCCCCCCTCCCACCCTCATCAGCATGTTCCAGGTAAACACGCCTCCTGCCTGCAGGTGGCCACGCCCCCCTCCACCCTCATCAGCATGTTCCAGGTAAACACGCCTCCTGCCTGCAGGTGGCCACGCCCCCCTCCACCTTCATCAGCATGTTCCAGGTTCGTGTTTCATGAGGGACAGAAAAACATCTCCCACCTTCACTTCAGTAAACACGCCTCCTCCCTGCAGGTGGCCACGCCCCCCTCCACCCTGAGCGGCCGCGCCAGGAAACAGAGCGGGCAGTCGGCAAAGGGGGATGGAGACGAACTTAGCGTGTCTGAGAGCGAAGGGGGCGGGGCTAGAGACGAGGAGACCTGCAGCACTTCTGCAAATCAAATCAATGAGCAGATGCAGAAGATGCTGAATCAGCTGTAAGTGTTTGGACCAACACAGCACCCTGACCCTCTCACTATATATGTCTAATGTGTGTGTGTGTGTGTGTGTGTGTGTGTGTGTGTGTGTGTGTGTGTGTGTGTGTGGGGGGGGGGGTCCAGGAGGGAGTGTGAGTTCGAGGATGACTGTGACAGTCTGGCCTGGGAGGAAACAGAAGAAACTCTGCTGCTCTGGGAAGATTTTCCAGGATATCCACTGGGAGTGGAAACACAGGGAGAGGTGTGTGCGCACACACACACACACACACACACACACACACACACACACTCTCTCTCTCTGATTTGGAGTGGACAGATTGATCCTTGATGTTGGAGTGTTGCTGTTTGTGCAGCTGCAGCAGCAGGAGGAGTCCATCGAGGAGGTGATCAAAGACACCGAGTGTCTGTTCAAGTCCAGAGAGAAGGAGTATCAGGAGACCATCGACCAGATCGAGGTGACCACGCCACACCCGCCCGCCCACACGCCGCACGCCCACACGCCGCTCGCCCACACGCAGCTCGCCCACACGCAGCTCGCCCACACGCAGCTCGCCCACACGCCGCTCGCCCCACACGCCGCTCGCCCACACGCCGCTCGCCCACACGCAGCTCGCCCCACACGCCGCTCGCCCACACGCAGCTCGCCCACACGCCGCTCGCCCACACGCCGCTCGCCCACACGCCGCTCGCCCACATGCAGCTCGCCCACACGCCGCTCGCCCACACGCAGCTCGCCCACACGCAGCTCGCCCACACGCAGCTCGCCCACACGCCGCTCGCCCACACGCAGCTCGCCCACACGCCCGCTCGCCCACATGCAGCTCGCCCACACGCAGCTCGCCCACATGCAGCTCGCCCACACGCCGCTCGCCCACACGCCGCTCGCCCACACGCAGCTCGCCCACACGCAGCTCGCCCACACGCCGCTCGCCCACACGCCGCTCGCCCACACGCAGCTCGCCCACATGCAGCTCGCCCACACGCCGCTCGCCCACACGCCGCTCGCCCACACGCAGCCCGCCCACACGCCGCTCGCCCACACGCAGCTCGCCCACATGCAGCTCGCCCACATGCAGCTCGCCCACACGCCGCTCGCCCACACGCCGCTCGCCCCACACGCAGCCCGCCCACACGCCGCTCGCCCACACGCAGCTCGCCCTGACCTC
>NC_136708.1:22890903-22970903 GCF_947650265.1 Symphodus melops
AAGGTCGCTCTGGTGGGTCCAGTCAGCAGCAGAACAGATTCTTGGATCAGTTTGAAGCAGACACTCACAGTTATGAAAAGCTGAATGACTTTTGTATTAGTTACATTTGCTCCTTCTGCTCCTCTTCAACACACAGAAACTCAAAGCCTCATTGGTCCACACAGCTGTCAATCATGATGTCACTTTGATATCATCACATAACTACTGCGAGAGCCATATACTGTCAAACTTTGAATATTATTTTGGTTAAAATTATAGAAATTTCCTGTTAAAAGCTGAAGGTAAAATCTAAATATTGCTTTAAGGTAAAGTTGAGTTTATTTAAAAACATAAATAGAGATTAAAAATGTTTAAATTTGAATTAAAACCAAGTAAAAACCTGATTTAATCTGGTAAAGATAAGAGCCTCCCTTTATATGGACGCCTGTGACGTTGCTATGTGGTGTTGAGTGAGCTACAGGTGTGGGAGACCTACCTGTGGACTCTACCTGTGGACATGGACATGTAATAGTCTTCCTGTTTTGCTTGGAATAAAGGACTTAAATGGAGGACGTGGTCCTGGTCTTCAGTGTCAGACACCTTGCACTCCTGCAGAGCGACTTCAAACAAACCTCTCAGACATGAATCAGCTTGATCAGAACTGAATTTGAAGACAGAAACCGTGTTAGAAAAACTTTTATCTGACAAGCGTTTCGATTTCATAGGCACATCGTCAACATGGAGGAGGCGGAGCTTAGGACCTATACTGCAGCCAGCCAGCAGGGGGAGCTTTAAATGTTTTAGCTTCACTTTTTTAAGGTATTGTGTCGTCCATCTTTCTATGCAGTCTGAGGTGGTTTAAAGGAAACAATCAGAGATTCAAACTTTATGTTTGTGCTTCTCAGTAAAATGTATGAAACAACGTGAAAGAGCTTCCTGTTGGTTCTTTTAAAGACTGAGCGTGTCGAACAATCAAAGGTTTGTTAGGACGTTCTTTGAGTCACTGTGTGAACAGGAAGCCCTCAGGCTCCAGCCGAACTGGTGTTCATTGTGGGAGCAGAGTTAGCCGTGGTCGGCGTGTGACGGAGGTTTGATGGTGATCTGAGATGTCTCCTTTAGAAGAGAACCTCCGTCAGTGTCGGCGCCCCACAGTGAGCGGGGGAGGTGACAGACACCTCGGGCTCTGCATTTATTTCAGTCCAAGAGGAAACAGCACGACACCCAGACCGGGACCGGCAACCGCAACCGGCAACCAGCAACTTCAACAGATGGACCTCCACGTGATGTTCCCCAGAAGAGTCAGAACCCAAACGTTAGATCTTTGCACTGAACCTCTCGAACACGTGAGTGTCAGAGTCTGAACACCATCAACGATCTTTCACTTCCTGTGAGAGCTTCATGATCACGAGATCAGAGGACTCATGGGTAATGTAGTCAGCGCTTCCTCTTGTTTAGGAGAATGGGGGCGTTTCCCTCCACGGTTTGTGAAGATCATCCTGATGAGATGGACTCAATCATTTAAACCCTGAAGACGTTCATGCCATGAGCAGAGCTGTTAGCAATAAGCTAACGTTAGTGACGTTTGTGCGAGCTGAGCGTCATCACGTTTCACTCGTTCTGTTTGGGTTCTGACTCGTCACTGGAACCCGGCAGTAACTTCTTCGCTCAGTCACAGTCGTACTGTTTGTAAAGGGTCAGGTACAAGGTCCCTGCATGCTGGAACAAAAGGGGCGGGGCTTAGAGCTGTTCTCCTTCACAGCCAGCTCGCCTGTGACGTCAGGATCAGAAGACCTTTAAATAAATAATCACATCGTGTCTCAGTTTGAACTTCAACACTGATTAAAAACATGAAAGAGAAGTCTGGCGCCCCCTGCAGCCTGCTGGGCTGATTACACACACACACACACACACACACACACACACACACAGGGATGAAAGTGTGTTTGATAATCGTTTCAATGTGTCTGACCTCCGAACTTCAGTCTGTGACATTCAGTCAAAACTCTGCAGGCAGACGATAACACACACACACACACACACACACACACACACACACACACACACACACACACACACACACACACACACACACACACACACTCCTACACACACACACCTTTACACACACACACACACACACACACTCCTACACACACACACCTTTACACACACACACACACACACACACACACACACACACACACACACACTCCTACACACACACACACACACACCTTTACACACACACACACACACACACACACACACACTCCTACACACACACACCTTTACACACAGACACACACACACACCTTTACACACACACACACACACACACTGTTACACACATGTATTAAATGTAATAAAAGTATTAAATGTATTAAATGTATTAAATGTAATAAAAGTATTAAATGTAATAAAAGTATTAAATGTAATAAATGTAATAAATGTAATAAAAGTATTAAATGTATTAAATGTATTAAATGTAATAAAAGTATTAAATGTAATAAATGTAATAAAAGTATTAAATGTAATAAAAGTATTAAATGTATTAAATGTATTAAATGTAATAAAAGTATTAAATGTAATAAATGTATTAAATGTATTAAATGTAATAAAAGTATTAAATGTAATAAATGTAATAAATGTATTAAATGTATTAAATGTAATAAATGTAATAAATGTATTAAATGTATTAAATGTAATAAATGTAATAAAAGTATTAAATGTAATAAATGTAATAAATGTATTAAATGTATTAAATGTATTAAATGTAATAAAAGTATTAAATGTAATAAATGTAATAAATGTAATAAAAGTATTAAATGTATTAAATGTAATAAATGTAATAAATGTATTAAATGTATTAAATGTAATAAAAGTATTAAATGTAATAAAAGTATTAAATGTATTAAATGTATTAAATGTATTAAATGTAATAAATGTAATAAATGTAATAAAAGTATTAAATGTATTAAATGTAATAAATGTAATAAATGTATTAAATGTATTAAATGTAATAAAAGTATTAAATGTAATAAAAGTATTAAATGTATTAAATGTATTAAATGTAATAAAAGTATTAAATGTAATAAATGTATTAAATGTATTAAATGTAATAAATGTATTAAATGTATTAAATGTAATAAATGTAATAAATGTATTAAATGTATTAAATGTATTAAATGTAATAAAAGTATTAAATGTAATAAATGTAATAAATGTAATAAAAGTATTAAATGTATTAAATGTAATAAATGTAATAAATGTATTAAATGTATTAAATGTAATAAAAGTATTAAATGTAATAAAAGTATTAAATGTATTAAATGTATTAAATGTATTAAATGTAATAAATGTAATAAATGTAATAAAAGTATTAAATGTATTAAATGTAATAAATGTAATAAATGTATTAAATGTATTAAATGTAATAAAAGTATTAAATGTAATAAAAGTATTAAATGTATTAAATGTATTAAATGTAATAAAAGTATTAAATGTAATAAATGTAATAAATGTAATAAAAGTATTAAATGTATTAAATGTATTAAATGTAATAAATGTATTAAATGTATTAAATGTAATAAATGTATTACATGTTTTCATTCTGTGCTTCCTTTGATGTTGTTTCACTTCCTGTCGGCTCACTTTGAACACTTTCATGAATAAAAGAGTGAACACGTCGGCCTCTCTGCTTTTACTGTATTAAACTGAATAATCAGTGTGTGTGTGATGTCAGCTTCGGCCCCGACTGTCAGTCCGACCTCCAGCTCTCTGACTGGAGATCTGTCTTCCTGTTGTTTATACAGCAGCAGATCAAACTTTGTGATGGAGGTCAGAGATGAAGAGAGAAAAAGGGAAGAACATTCACTTCACGTTTACTTGACCGTCAAACTTCTCGTGACGTTCAAAGCTTTAATTTCCTTCAATCAGATGAGCGACAGGTGAGACGGTAAAGACAGGAGAGTCGAAGCTGTGAAGTCAGAGCTGACCTATCAGTTCTTTTAAGTTGCCTTCATTGGATCAGACACAGCCGCTGTGACCACCAGCGCCCCCTAGTGATCGATTTTACACCCACCTTCAGAACTTCTCTTCTTCAGTTTGTTTTCCATGCTGTACTTCTGATGAACATTAAGACTCACTTTAGGTTTCTGTTCTTTTCTCGTCTTGCGTTGAAGAAGTTACGTGTTTCACGATCTCAGGAAGAGAATCCAGACTAACCAACAATCGCCTCTCTGTGATTGGCCGGACCCCGACAGGACGTGTTGGTGCTTCTGCAGCTCCGAGATAAAAAGTGCTGATGGAAGTGACTCCTTATCTCTGGGAAGCAGAGACGCTCTCTCTCTCTCTGTAAACTCTGCTGGTGTCACAGCTTCACTTTAACATTTAGCTCTTAATGAGAGTCCTGATGAAAGGGGCGGAGACTTAACTCGCTCTGATCGAGCCGCAGGTCGAAGAAAAGGGCACGCGCTGTTTTCTCCTGTGACATCATTAAACGCCTACCTGATTCAAGGTCAGCACAGGTGCATGATGGGAGATCTCTCAACTAGTAGTGCTGAGATAAAGCAGAGGAGGAAGTAACTCCCAGAGGAATAGTGACCTTTGACCTCTGACAGGAAGCAGCTGTAGTTTAATCATCAGGTGGCGAGAGAAGCTGGCGCTCGCCACCAGCTCGTTTAGACTACGACACTGAATCAGAGCAGCAGATAAAGTGCACATCTGATGAGCGTCAGTCCTCCAGAGTCTGGGATTAGAGCCACGTTCTTCTGGACATGATGTCCACACGTGGACTACCTGAGTCCTCCTCCCCAAATATGACTCAAACACAAGTGAACGTTTCTTTTTCCCGTGTTGTGTCTCTCCTCGTCTCGTCCCCTCCGGCGTGCTCGTCTCATCCATCGACAGCGCTGTGGGACGCTTGGATTGGGTGACCTCAACACTGCTCGTACCCCCTCATTCGAAACCTCAAGCGAAGGCATACATGTCCAATCTCACACAGCGCTGACGTGTCTGAGCCTCAGAGGAGGCAGCTCATCATCTATCACGTCCATGTTCTCAGGAGATCATCCGTAAAACGCCCACCTGCTCTTTCATTGGGATCTTAGTAAATCAGGCCCTTACAGGGTCACATGACCCGACCAGAACTCAGGTAAGGACTAACAGCAGCCTGCTACAGGTTACCATGAGCTCTTCTGTCTCTGTGCATTCTGCATGTTGTACCATGTGACAGACTCAGACTGTCCTCTTGTCTCGCAGCTCGTTGTGAACGTCCTGCCGCTGGGGACTAAATCAGTCGATAACAATCAGACAGAAACCCACAGGTGCTCCCTCTGCTCCTTTGAGGAAGATCATAGCTGTGATTCACGATGTGACCTTTGACCTCCGGAGAACAACACACAGGTCTGCAGAGAGTCGTGATGTAAACATTCAGTATTGACCTGTTTAATATTAACACACAGACACATCATCAATCAGGTTTATGTGACGCAGTGAATACATGAATAACACGTGAGGGGGGGGGGGGGGGAGGAGGAGGAGGAGGAGGAGGAGGAGGAGGAGGAGGAGGGCAGGAGGAGGAGGGTATAAATACATGAGGAGGAGAAGGAGGAGGAAGAGTGATTCAACTGAGAGAGAAGAAGAAGAAGCTGCAGGAGGGAGAAAAGACACCAAAGAAGAAGAGACGAGCGTTTGAGTATTTTTATCTCCTCGTGAGTCCAACAGAACCTCATTTAAACATCTGCTTTGTAGTTTTGGTTCCTAAACCTGAAACTTTCTGTTCTTTTAGGTTTTCGTGTTTTTTCATCAATGGAGAGCATGCGAGCCGCGGTCTACCTGTCCGTCTGTCTGTCCGTGATGACATCACTCTGTCAGAGTCAGAGGTCAGCTGACAACCGTCTGCCGTCTGCAGCGGACGAGCCGTTCATGGGACTCACAACAAAAGATCTGGTGAGTCATCTGTCTGTGTAGAGGATCTCTGTGTGTCTGACAGAAGAGCGTTTAAAGACGTTCATATGATGAACTTTGAGGAACGCTGAGGTTCATTAACAGACAGACAGAAATATAGATATACTATATATATATATATATATAATATATATATATATATATATATTATATATATATATATATATATTATATATATATATATATATATAATATATATATATATATATATATATATATATATATATATAATATATAATACAATCAAATAATAAATATATAAATATTCATCATAACACATGATATAATATATAATATCTATCATGGAATACAAACTCATGAATAAAGGATGTGTGTGTGTGTGTGTGTGTGTGTGTGTGTGTGTGTGTGTGTGTGTGTGTGTGTGTGTGTGTGTGTGTGTGTGTGTGTGTGTGTGACATCTCAGAGTAATTTCATGAAGCTCTCTGAAGCTTCATTCATTTATTTTATTTTATTTATTTTGGTCTTCTTGACTCTTTTATCATTGTACGATCAGAACCTGCACACCTGTGTACCTGTACTATCTCACCTGTGTACCTGTACACTCTCACCTGTGTACCTGTACTCTCTCACCTGTGTACCTGTACTCTCTCACCTGTGTACCTGTACACTCTCACCTGTGTACCTGTACACTCTCACCTGTGTACCTGTACACTCTCACCTGTGTACCTGTACTCTCTCACCTGTGTACCTGTACTCTCTCACCTGTGTACCTGTACACTCTCACCTGTGTACCTGTACACTCTCACCTGTGTACCTGTACACTCTCACCTGTGTACCTGAACACTCTCACCTGTGTACCTGTACTATCTCACCTGTGTACCTGTACTCTCTCACCTGTGTACCTGAACACTCTCACCTGTGTACCTGTACACTCTCACCTGTGTACCTGTACTCTCGAGGTGATGGAGACTTAAATCATCCAATCAAAAGAATGAAACCTTTTTTAAAGCCAACAGAAGAGCCGATTTCATCCAATGAGAAGCCTCGATGACAGCGAGCCTCGTGAGCTCTGACGTTTGCTGATAAAACGTTTTCTGCAGCAGTAAAAAAAGGTCAAGAGATAAAAAGGTGTTCCTGTCAGTTATCAGGTGCTGAAGGTCATTAAAGGTCGTTAAAGGTCGACGCAGACTTGCTGCCATCAGAGAGACGAGGAAGAACATCCTGGTTTGTCATGTTTACAGTGAATCTCATTATGACATCATTACTTTATTATTATTATTTATTCACTTTCAAGCAAGATGGAAACTAAACCGCCTTAAAGCCAACGTTCATATCTCACCATGCAAACACAAGCACACTGTTATAATGTTTACTCTGTGTGTGTGTGTGTGTGTGTGTGTGTGTGTGTGTGTGTGTGCAGGCTGAAGCTCTGCAGGGTTTCCTGGATGAAGCCAACAGCAGTGTCGGTCTCTCTGTGGAGAAGAAAGCCAGCGTCATCCCTCGGGTGAGGACACGACTGACAGTGTGTGTGTGTGTGTGTGTGTGTGTGTGTGTGTGTGTGTGTGTGTGTGTGTGTGTGTGGGGGGGTGTAACATGTTGCACCTCATTAATGAGGTGATACCAGCAAACACACTGGTAGTAGATGTACAGACATGAACTGACGATTTTGTAGAATCACAGTAAATAAAAGAAATAATATCTGACTCTAATATCTCCATCCACCTCCTGCTCTCTCTCTCTCTCTCTCTCTCTCTGAGCTGCTCTCTCTCTCTCTCTCTCTCTCTCTCTCTCTCTGAGCTGCTCTCTCTCTCTCTCTCTCTCTCTCTCTGAGCTGCTCTCTCTCTCTGAGCTGCTCTCTCTCTCTCTCTCTCTCTCTCTCTCTGAGCTGCTCTCTCTCTCTGTCTCTCTCTCTCTCTCTCTCTCTGTCTCTCTCTCTCTGTCTCTCTCTCTCTCTGAGCTGCTCTCTCTCTCTGTCTCTCTCTCTCTCTCTCTCTCTCTCTGTCTCTCTCTCTCTGTCTCTCTCTCTCTCTGAGCTGCTCTCTCTCTCTCTCTGAGCTGCTCTCTCTCTCTCTCTCTCTCTCTCTGAGCTGCTCTCTCTCTCTCTCTCTCTCTGAGCTGCTCTCTCTCTCTCTCTCTCTCTGAGCTGCTCTCTCTCTCTGTCTCTCTCTCTCTGTCTCTCTCTCTCTCTGAGCTGCTCTCTCTCTCTCTCTGAGCTGCTCTCTCTCTCTCTCTCTCTCTCTCTGAGCTGCTCTCTCTCTCTCTCTCTAACAGATTTAACTGGCAGCTTCTGTGTGTTTTTCTAAATCTCTCTCTCTCTCTCTCTCTCTGAGCTGCTCTCTCTCTCTCTCTCTCTCTCTCTCTCTGAGCTGCTCTCTCTCTCTCTCTCTCTGAGCTGCTCTCTCTCTCTCTCTCTCTCTGAGCTGCTCTCTCTCTCTCTCTCTCTGAGCTGCTCTCTCTCTCTCTCTCTCTCTGAGCTGCTCTCTCTCTCTCTCTCTAACAGATTTAACTGGCAGCTTCTGTGTGTTTTTCTAAATCTCTCTCTCTCTCTCTCTCTTAGTGTGATGTGGGCGAGCGCTGTGCTATGAAACATGGACCCCGGATTGGTCGACTGTGTGACTGTCTGAGAGGAACCGCCTGCAACACCTTTTTCCTCCGATGCTACTAAACACACACACACACACACACACCTGACACTTCTATACTTGTGGGGACATCACCTTCATCAGGCTGAGAGGTAGCTCTAAAGGTCCTCACAAGCATAGAAAAGCAGCAGAAAGCACACACCTGTGTCCCCTGGATGTCTCTGCATGTTTCTGTCTTTGTGTTCTAATTTCCGTGTCTGTCCCTCAGATTCATTTATTTTTGTTAAATAAAGATTCTTCATGAAGCTGCTCTTTGCCCTGAGTGCGGTCTGTCAGGCACATCGTCTGTGTTTCTGTAGAAGGGTCCTTATGTTTCTAATCTTATACTAAAGAGAATCCAGGAAGTGATGCGGCTCCTGCTGGTTGGTTGGTCGGCGTTCAGGGTGGCGCGCGGGGGAAAGCGTCAGCTGCTGTCAGAGACTTTAATAAGGCTGGATGACACGTGGTTGGCGTGCTCGTTCTGTCACTTCTGTTTGTGTTTGTCGTGGAGCGACGAGGCCTCGAGGCTGATCAGCACCCTGCAGGACTAATCAGGGAGGACGGATCAATGGACACTGATTGGTTGGAGGAGCAGGTGTGCACTTATTTTTATCTCTCTGAGAATGCTGAAAGGATTTTGACTTCATAAATCTACAGACTTTAGATCTATGTAAGAATATAAACTGAACCACAGCTGAAGCCTGACGCACGCACACACACACACACACACACACACACACACACACACACACACACACACACACACACACACACACACACACAGAACAGACACACACACACACACACACACACACACACACACACACACACAGAACAGACACACACACACACACACACACACACACACACACACACACACACACAGAACAGACACACACACACACACACACACACACACACACACACACACACACACACACACACACACACACACACACAGAACAGACACACACACACACACACACACACACACACACACACAGAACAGACACACACACACACACACACACACACACACACACACACACACAGAACAGACACACACACACACACACACACACACACACACACACAGAACAGACACACACACACACACAGAACAGACACACACACACACACACAGAACAGACACACACACACACACACACACACACAGAACAGACACACACACACACACAGAACAGACACACACACACACACACACACACACACACACAGAACAGACACACACACACACACAGAACAGACACACACACACACACACAGAACAGACACACACACACACACAGAACAGACACACACACACACACACACACACACACAGAACAGACACACACACACACACACACACACACACAGAACAGACACACACACACACACACACACACACACACAGAACAGACACACACACACACACACACACACAGAACAGACACACACACACACACACACACACACGCACGCACGCACACACACACACACACACACACACACACACAGAACAGACACACACACACACACACACAGAACAGACACACACACACACACACACACACACACACACAGAACAGACACACGCACACACACACACACAGAACAGACACACGCACACACACACACACACACAGAACAGACACACACACACACACACACACAGAACAGACACACACACACACACACGCGCACACACACACACACACAGGACACACACACACACACACACACAGAACAGACACACACACACACACAGAACAGACACACACACACAGAACAGACACACACACACACACACACACACAGAACAGACACACACACACACACACACACAGAACAGACACACACACACACACACACACACACAGAACAGACACACACACACAGAACAGACACACACACACACACACACACACAGAACACACACACACACAGAACAGACACACAGAACAGACACACACACACAGGACACACACACACACACACACACACACAGAACAGACACACACACACACACACACACAGAACAGACACACACACACACACACACACAGTCTACACCATCACAACGGATCATCTCGTTTCAACAAACATGAAGGTTAAGGCTAAATGTGGCTAGCTGTTAGCTATTTAACACATTCATCATGTTTTGAGCAGGGAGGTTAAACTCTCTCTAAACTCGCCCTTTGCTGACTTTGTTGTGAAGGGAGTATCTTAAAGTGGCAGCAGGCTCTGCCCAGATCCTCCTGGGGGATCCCCAGACCTGGTCTATAACCAGCTCTGTTCAGAGAAACCTCACATCCCTCAGGGTGCACGCGACCCTGAGCCGAGATCAGGGCAAGCTGACTCTGAGTGGGCAGGATGGTCTCCGGGTTCATACTGTGTCAGAGCGCACCTGTTGTAGTTACACCTGTTTGCCTGCAGAGGGAGCCTTACTGCCACATCCACTTTGTAAGATTCTGATTGAAACTGTCTTTAGGTCCTGACAGAAATTAATAACTCAGGTTCTCTGAAAAAGGAACAAAAAAAGTCATCTTTAACCAATGTCTGTACTCCATACACGTTTTATGAACCAATCACAGCCTCTCAACCCGACGCATGCACAGCCCACACTCAAAGCATGAGCAAGTGCATGTAAATAAGGGGGCGTGGCTTTAGAGGGAGCACAGAGGGGAGGGGCTGGGTGCAGAATGCTACTTTATAATTCATGCTAGTTTATGAAACAACCAACCTGATGACATCATCAAACTAAACCTCGGATTAGGTGTGCTCTATGGTTCTTATTTGTCCTTCTCTGCTGCAGTCCACCTGCGGTGTGATGTCACCAGTGTGATTGTCCAATCATAGACGAGCTGCGTGCGAGTCACAGAACCTTCAAAGTGAGCGCCGCGCAGACAGCTGAACTTTAATGACGAGGATCAAAGAGACGGGATGATATTTAACTCCACGCGCCATCAGAGAGAGATAAGACACACACACACACACACACACACACACACACAGAACACACACACACACACACACACACACACACAGAACACTGACAGAACACACACACACACACACACAGAACACACACACACACACACACAGAACACACACACACACACACACACAGAGAACACTGACAGAACACACACACACACACACACACACACACACACACACACACACACACACACACACAGAACACTGACAGAACACACACACACACACACACACAGAACACTGACAGAACACTGACAGAACACACACACACACACACACAGAACACACACACACACACTCACACACACAAAGATCACACACAGAGAACACACACACACACACTCACACACACACATGTTTTTGGCACCTCCTTGTGGCAGTTTGATGTAAAAACAATAACTGTTGAGTGTTTCTTATTGGTCAGTGCGGATCATGTGACCCTGTGTTTGTAAGTTTAGATCATTGTTGTGTTTGGTGTCAATGTGCACATAAAGAATCTGAATGTTTTCATCTGTGCTGTATTCATTGAAACATTTGGACTTTTTCAGTTTTACAAACAAAAGAGAGAATGAGTAAAACCTGAGCTGTCTCTGTCTCTGTCTCTGTCTCTGTCTCTGTCTCTGTCTCTGTCTCTGCACAGGAACAAAACGCCTCCTCTGTGATTGGCTGAACATGGTTGAATTAAACACAGAGACGAGATGGTCAAACTTTCTGATGAACCTGTACCTGCGCCTCCACACACAGCTCTGAAGACAACAAGCTCACACTTTAGCATGCTAAGCTAACTGGAGTAGCTCTTTAGTCTTCAGAGAAGAGACAGAAAACAGGAAGTCCATTTACACATACAGAGGCTCTGAAGGCTCATTCTTAATGCTGCTGCTGCTCCGCTCAACACAAACACGAGACGATGACAACCTGTCCCATCGCAGCACCAAAACATTGAGTCCAATATTCACTTCAGGTTCAGTGTTGTTTTTAACCTTCAAAATAAATGTTGGAGGACTGATTGAAGCTCTTAGTGGCAGAGAGTGTCAGCGCTTCATCATCACTCATGTTTACATGAGCAGCTGATTTCCATCCGTTATCCCGGATCGCCGTGGAAGCGGTCTCCTCCCAGTTTGGCGAGCCTGGAAGACCTCCAAAGGGAGGCGTCCAGGAGGATCCTAACTAGATACCTGAACCACCTCAGATGACTCCTTTTGATGTGGAGTCTCAGCGTTCCAGAGTCACTTTAAACTGAAACAGCACAAGGCAGGCTTTCAAACGGGGCTCAATCTCTATGACATCATCTGTCCTCGCCTACGAGCCAAGCAACACCAGCAGCTCACGTCGGCTCCAGGAGTACCTGGGGGTTTAAGCTTCTTCATGAGCTTCAGCACTGACCTCCAGCACACTTGTGTTTTTTCATCTGAAAAGGCCAAATAAATCTCTTGTCACAAACGCTGCAGCTGAAGGGTTTCTCCTCTCTGTGACGATCCATGTGGAGAGTCAGATGAGACTTTTGTTTAAATGTTTTATCACAATCAGAGCAGCGAAAGGGTTTCTCTCCCGTGTGAAGTCTCATGTGTCTGATCAAATTAGCTTTGTTGTTAAATCTTTTACTGCACTCAGAGCAACTGAACAGTTTCTCTCCCGTGTGGATTCTCACGTGTTGGTTCAGATTCCTGATATTTTTGAAGACTTTGCCACAGTGGGAGCAGCTGTGGGACTTCTTCCTCCACTTCATTCTCTTATCTTTAATGTTCTCCACAGACAAAAAGAACAACTCATGATCTCTGCTCTCCTTCCAATCATCACTGTCATCAGTCTCAGGTTCAGAGGACTCTTCAACCTGGATCTCAATTTCTGAAAGTAAACCTCTCTCTGGATCAGAGTTCCTGTCTTGTTCTGGTCCTCCACAGTCCTCTCTGTTCAGCTCAGTTTGGTCTTCATGAGGCTCTGAAGCCTGACAGCCAACACGCATGTGTCTCTGTAACTGACAACACCAAGAGAACCTTTGGTCACAAAGAGTGCAGCTGAAGGGTTTTTCTCCTGTGTGGATTCTCATGTGCCGGATCATATTTGTCTTATCATTGAATCCTTTCCACACTCGAAGCAGCTGAATGGTTTCTCTCCACTGTGAATGTTTATGTGTCTGGCCAGACTGCTTTTATGGCTGAATGTGATTCCACACTCGGAGCAGGTTAAGACCTCTCCCCCCTTCACAACTGAAATGTGTTTTGTTGAATGTGATTTAGTTTGAAACATTTTACCACCCTGAGAGCAGCTCTTTGATTTCTTATGATGTTTCGTTCTTAGCACAGGTTTGACACCTCGCTCAAGTCCTCTTGTGCTCCGCACAGTCCGGTCTTATTTCTAGCAGACCCCCCTTTCTTGCTGTATGTGCACACAGCAGACCAACCTGCTGTGTGCAGCTTGATGTTAAACTCCCGTCCAGCTGTGCTCTCTGTCGCTGCAGCTCCTCTTCGTCTCCACATGTTGCTGTTTGTCCTGACAGCTCTCTCAGCCGCCGTCTCAACACATCTTTGACCTCCTGAAACCCGGACACCTGACACACACATCCAAGAGTCACACAAGGACAACAACACGCTCCTCTCAACACACACACACACACACACACACACATCCAAGAGTCACACAAGGACAACAACACGCTCCTCTCAACACACACACACACACACACACACACACACACACATCCAAGAGTCACACAAGGACAACAACACGCTCCTCTGAACACACACACACACACACTGGAAGAACGGCAGTATGCAAACTTGCTGCTGCATTACCGCCCCCTCTGACTGGAGTGCGGGTCAGAACATCTGTGTTATACTAAAATCTAAATCCAGCTGTGAGTGAGTCCCTCTGCAGCTCTCTCATACCTGGAGTTATGTCCCATAGATGAAACAGAGCTTTTGTACTAATACTGATACATTTACATGGATGCTGAATGTGCTCCATCCGAATTTAATACATAAATGAAGTGAAACGAAGCACAAAGTGCACAATGAGGAAAAATATCTGCCAATGAAACATATTGAACTTGTTTAAGTGACATGAGTCCGGACTTGTTAGATAGTCAATCTCATATTAAGACAGTCAACAGTGTAATAAGAAGAAGCTGAAAGAACTTCATCCAATCAGGCTTTATTTACACACAGCCGAGTTTACAAAGTGCTTAAACACATGTTAGAGAACAGAGACTTAAAAACAGGAAGTGGAGGGACCAATCACAGACTTTCAATGTGAATGTTTGAAGCCTGAACTAGACTTTGAGTTCATTGTTAATATTTAATGTTTACATTGTACAGAGAGGAAAGTTTACACCCATCTTGTTACATCGACACGCTCACACACTGACAGCAGGTTGATCTGCATGTTGACCATCAGAAGTAATTAATCCCCTTTATACACATTCATAAACCCAGACGCAGCAGGGGGAGCAATTTAGGGTTAAGTGTCTTGCCCAAGGACACATCAGACACGTTGCTCACAGGAAATGGCACCTCTGCTAGCTGAGCCACAGCTGCACTCTTTGAGTGGAGGTAGAGCTAGATAGATAGATAGATAGATAGATAGATAGATAGATAGATAGATAGATACTTTATTGATCCCGAGGGAAATTCAGCTAGGCGGCTTCAGTGAGGAAAGAGATTAAACCGAAAAGGCACAGTTCAAACTTTTGCTACATGGAGAGCAGCTGAATGGTCTCCCTCTTGTGTGGATTTTTATATGTGACATCAGATGCCCTTTCCTTATGAATGTCTCACCACACAGAGAGCAGCTATGAGATTTCTTAACAGTCTTCCTTTTATCTTTGTTCACAGCTGACTCATGATCTCTGCTCTCCTTCCAATTATCGTGACTGTCTTCACTCTCAGGTTCAGAGGACTCTTCAATCTTCACCTCGATCTCTGGATGTTCATGTCCCTCTAGAGCGGAGTTCCCGTCTTGTTCTGGTCCTCCACAGTCCTCTCCATCAGATCCTGTTTCTGCCTCTCTGTTCAGCTCAGAGTGGTCTTCATGAGGCTCTGAAGCAGGACCACCAACACACTTGTGTCTTTTTAACTGGAAAGTCCACATGAATCTCTTGTCACAAACAGTGCAGCTGAAGGGTTTCTCCTCTCTGTGATGAGCCATATGAATTGTCAGGTGAGACTTTTGTTTAAATGTTTTAATACATACAGAGCAGCTGAAGGGTTTCTCTCCTGTGTGAATTCTCATGTGTCTGGTCATATTGGCTTTACTGATAAATCTTTTACCGCACTCTGAGCAGCTGAACGGTTTCTCTCCTCTGTGAATCATCATGTGTGCCGTAAGACTTCCTCTATAATTAAATCTTCTACCACACTCAGAGCAGCTGAAGAGTTTCTCTTCACCATGACTTCCCATGTGAGATGTAAGATAAGACCTTCGGCTGAAACTTTTACCGCACTCAGAGCAAACAAATGGTTTCTCTCCTCTGTGGCTCATCGTGTGTCTGTTCAGGCTACTCTTCAGGGTGAATATTTTGCCACATTCTGAGCAGCTGATAAGAGTTCCCCTCTTGTGAGCTGTCATGTGTATGAAAACATTCGTTTTTGTTGTTAATGGTTTAGCACACAGAGATGAGCTGTTTGGCTTCTCAACAGTGCATTGTCCATTATCTTGAATTCTGTCCACAGAGTTCAAACTTGACTGATATACTTGTGTGTCCTTCACATTTTGACAGACTTCAGTTTCAGGTCCAGAAGAGTCTCCTTCAGTCTTGACTTCAGTCTGTGTTTGTACATGTCTCTCTGGATCAGAGTTCCTGTCTTGTTCTGGTCCTCCACAGTCCTCTCTGTTCAGCTCAGTTTGGTCTTCATGAGGCTCTGAAGCCTGACAGCCAACACGCATGTGTCTCTGTAACTGGAAAGGCCAAGAGAATCTTTGGTCACAAACGCTGCAGCTGAAGGGTTTCTCCCCTCTGTGATGAGCCATGTGGAGCGTAAGGCTGTGCTTTTGATTAAATCTTTTAATACAAATGGAGCAACTGAACGGTTTCTCTCCAGTGTGAAGTATCATATGTCTGGACAGAGATCCTTTACGGGAAAACTTTTTCCCACACTCAGAGCAGCAGAAGGGTTTCAGTTCTGTGTGATTTTTCATATGTGTGGTCAAATTCCATTTCCTTTTGAATCTTTTCCCACACTCAGAGCAGCTGTGTGTCTTTGTTCTCTTATTGTTCATGTTGTCCACAGATTTAAAACCAGATGTATGTCCTCTGCTCTCCTTCCAATCATCACTGACATCAGTCTCAGCATCCGACGAGTCTTCAACCTTGACCTCGATCTCTGGATATAAAGGTCTCTGTGGATCTGAGTCCCTCTCTGGTTCTGCTCCTCCACAGTCCTCTCCATCAGCTCCAGTTTCCATCTCTTCAGTGTGTCTGTGATGAAGCTGTGAGGACTGAGCTTCCTCTTCATCATCTTCACTCTTCACAGTAACAAGAGTGAATGGAAACTTGATCTTGTCAGTCTCCTCCGCTCCCTCCTGACTGCTCCACAGTTCCTCCTGTTCCTCTTTAATGTGCAGAGGCTCAGAGTCCTCCTGGTCCAGACTGGAGCTCCCCTCCTGCTGCTCATGAGGATCTTCTTCATCCAGCGACAGCTGCTGGACGTCTGCAGGAAACAACAAACACACAAAAAGGGAAGCTGTGACTTTATTTTAGAAACCAAAATAGAAAAAGTAACTTGATCTGATTTTTTTCCAGTTCCTCCCTAAAAGTCACATCAATCAATCGGCTGATGACTTCTTGTTCTTATAGCACAACATGATCAAGCAAGTTCTTAAGGTTTTAATCTTTACGCTTACTTCCGTTCACTCTCATCCTGTGTGCATCCCGCAGGTATCAGCTGGTGTCTGCATGTGACCACACTCAGTACAGCGCCCCCCCACACAGTGTGAAGGCTGTGTGTGTGTGTTACATGTTTGTAAAGTGGACGTCCTCGATGGACCGCTTACAAACATGTTTGGAAAATGATGCAGCTCCTTGATGATCCAAAGGGAGCTCACAGCTTCCAGTATTATTGTCTGGATGTGTTCGGAGCATGAAGTGGACAGAAGAGAGGACGGAGAGGCTCAAGAACATTTTGAACTGCAGTTAAACTTCAGAAAGTGAACGATGTGTGAGGAGAGAAAACAGCTTGGACTCTTCATGTTCATCATCACACTCCACTTGAATCAAAAACTCGTTGACTGTGTGTTCGCTGTTCTTCTTGGAGCCTTGCACCCAGCTGGCATGTAAAGACGTGTATGCAGAGCTTCTTGCTCTGGGGTTGCATCCACAGATGTTTGGATGGATGTAGAATGAAAACGACGTGGTTAGACACTGAGGCAGAGGAGCCGAAGCTTCAGACTCACAGACAGCTTTCTGTTTGATGGAAGCATTCAGTGCAGGTGGAGAGGAAACATTCACACTGTTTTCATAGATCACATCCAAACAACATCGATGGATACACATGTTCATCCAATCTGTGACCCTGGATCTTATCATGCCACACCAGAGCAACATCTTTACATGTACAGGAAACTAAAGACAGCTGACCTGCTGTTGGTCTCTTCATGTGTCGGTAAAACTCGGGAGGTCGTCGTTAGTCCTGAAAGCAGTCTCAGCTGGAGCATGCTAAGCTAACTCGAGTAGCTTTGTTGTCTTGTGGGAACTCAATGGAGAAACGCCGACCCAATAAAAAGAGAACATCACACATACGGAGGCTCTGCAGGGTCATTCTGAACGCTGGATGCATTTCTCAGCACAACACCGGAAGTAGCATATCTGTTTCCGGGTCGTCAGGACTCTTTGTCGCCGAGTCCAGTAGAGATGTGTGTGTGCTCCGTGGTCCTGATGTGTGTGTGTTGAGAGGAGCGTGTTGTTGTCCTTGTGTGACTCTTGGATGTGTGTGTGTGTGTGTGTTGAGAGGAGCGTGTTGTTGTCCTTGTGTGACTCTTGGATGTGTGTGTCAGGTGTCCGGGTTTCAGGAGGTCAAAGATGTGTTGAGACGGCGGCTGAGAGAGCTGTCAGGACAAACAGCAACATGTGGAGACGAAGAGGAGCTGCAGCGACAGAGAGCACAGCTGGACGGGAGTTTAACATCAAGCTGCACACAGCAGGTTGGTCTGCTGGAGTTTCCTGTCAATGTAGCAGGGAGCTAGCTAACGTTAGCATCCACACACAGCGCAGTGTTAGCCGCAGCTAGCTCATCCTTCCTCATACACATGGGGGGGGAGGGGGTCACGAGCCACGAGCCACTTTGATCCGTTTATCATCAACGTCAGCATGTCAAAGCGTTTTAATCACACAGTGCTGTATCAGACCATTCAAGAAGTCAGGAGGGGGCGGGGCATAGAGACGCACACAAAGCTGAGCCCTTTACTCCTGAAGCTCAGTGATGTTCAGGAAGTGGGCTGCAGTCTGGATCTGAACGATCCGTCCGCCGGCTGAATGCGCTGTCAGAGAGCCACGTGGGTGTTCCTCAGGAACTAAACCATTGGTGGAGACAGTCAGCTATCTCTACTCAGCAGCTAGCTGAAACACACACACACACGTGATCTGCTGTCACTTCTCGTCCTCTTCGATTGTTTGGCAGAAGTTTCCTGAAAGCACACTTTGAAGAGAAATATTCCTGATCACCTGGAATCAGTGCGGCTGATAACTTCAAATAGAGAAGCAGAGAACGGCCGGTCAGAGAGGACGCTCGTCTCTTTCTGGCCTGAACTTTTTAATGATTTGGTGTCAAAGTCACAGCTTCCCTTTTTGTGTGTTTGTTGTTTCCTGCAGACGTCCAGCAGCTGTCGCTGGATGAAGAAGATCCTCATGAGCAGCAGGAGGGGAGCTCCAGTCTGGACCAGGAGGACTCTGAGCCTCTGCACATTAAAGAGGAACAGGAGGAACTGTGGAGCAGTCAGGAGGGAGCGGAGGAGACTGACATCAAGTTTCCATTCACTCTTGTTACTGTGAAGAGTGAAGATGATGAAGAGGAAGCTCAGTCCTCACAGCTTCATCACAGACACACTGAAGAGATGGAAACTGGAGCTGATGGAGAGGACTGTGGAGGAGCAGAACCAGAGAGGGACTCAGATCCACAGAGACCTTTATATCCAGAGATCGAGGTCAAGGTTGAAGACTCGTCGGATGCTGAGACTGATGTCAGTGATGATTGGAAGGAGAGCAGAGGACATCAGTCAGGTGTAAACTCTGTGGAGAAGGTCAAAGACAAGAGACCACAGACTGTTAAGACGTCACTCAGCTGCTCGGAGTGTGGGAAATCTTTTCAAAGGAAAGGACATCTGAGCACACACATAATAACTCACACAGGAGAGAAACTTTTCAGCTGCTCAGTGTGTGGAAAAAAATTTGGCCACAAAAGAAGTATAATCAGACATATGATAAATCATGCAACAGAGAAACCATTCAGCTGCTCTGAGTGTGGTAAACAATTTAGTCAAAACAATGATCTGAAAAACCATCTGATGACTCATACTGAAGTTAAACCATTCAGCTGCGCTGAGTGTGGGAAGGGATTTAACTTTAAGTCTGGTTGGAGAATGCATATGGCAAATCACAGAGGTCATCTCTTCAGCTGCTCTGACTGTGGGAAGGGATTCAACCAGAGGAGACATCTGAGAGAACATGTGAGAACTCACAGTGGAGAGAAACCATTTAGCTGCTCTCAGTGTGGTAAAAGATTTACTCAACAAGGTTCACTAACAGAACATATGAGAATTCACACAGGAGAGAAACCCTTCAGCTGCTCTGAATGTGGTAAAAGCTTTACCCGAAATGGCAACCTGACAGCTCATATGAAAACACACACAGGAGAAAAACCATTCAGTTGCTCTGAGTGTGGTAAAATGTTTAATCTGAAAGGAAATATGACCACACACATGAAAACTCACTCGGCAGAGAAAATCTTCAGTTGCTCTGAGTGTGGTAAATCATTTAGTAATAAAAGATATCTAAGCAGACACCTGAACACTCATACCTCAGGACAATGAATGTGTTAAGAGCTTCACATGATGTGGCAACCCGAACGAACAGATGACAGCTCATCCTTGATCTGCTCTAAGGTTGGTTAAAAAATGTTCGTCAAAAAGATTCCTGACCTGCTGACTCAAAGCAGAGTGAAACCATACGGCTGCTCTTAGTGGGGTGAAAGATTCAGAAAGAAATCTAATCTTACAGTTCATGTGGCACATCACAGAGGGGAGGAGCCATGTGGCTACTTTGTTGGTCATCAAATCTTTTCTTGATTTTATCAGTTCAGAATTCACAGGTGTGTGTTGGCAGTCCGGCTTCAGAGCTTCGAAAACCCAAATGACGAAGACGAGAGGGGCTGTGTTTCAAAAGAGGAGGTCGGCTCCCTGCAGACCAGTGGACGATGGGAACGCTCCCAGACTTGGGTCTCATAGACTCTTAGGAGAGGCCAGTGTTCCCAGTGCTGAGCTGACTCACTGCTGCTGGTTTGACTCTTCTTCTCTTTCTGCTCTCCAACATGATTTCTTTCATTCTCTTTAGAAACATTTCTCTCTTGTTGTAAACAGCACAATCAATAAAAGGTGAATCAAGAGGAGGTGAAACATCTGGTGGACTGGTCTCACCTCAATCATCTGGACCCGAATGTCACAAAAAGAAAGTTTGTTGACTTTCAGAGGAAACGGAGCACGCGCACTCATCCGCTGTGTGAAGGCTCCTCTAAGGACAAACGTTTTCAGGTTGAAGGATCTGTTCACATATCAGAGCTCTCTGTAGATATGGGGCAGCAGGAGAGAAGGCTCTGCCCCCCCCCCCCCCCCCCATACAGCAGAGCTCAGTCCTGGGGGGTTGGAGTACCGTGCGAGCAGTTCTTTAAGGTATGGAGGGGCATTGATGGGTTAGTAATGAGGTTTTAGGTGTGTGTGTGTGTGTGTGTGTGTGTCTGTGTGTGTCTGTGTGTGTGTGTGTGTGTGTGTGTGTGTGTGTGTGTGTGTGTGTGTGTGTGTGTGTGTGTGTCTGTGTGTGTCTGTGTGTGTCTGTGTGTGTGTGTGTGTGTGTGTGTGTCTGTGTGTGTGTCTGTGTGTGTGTGTGTGTGTGTGTGTGTGTGTGTGTGTGTGTGTGTGTCTGTGTGTCTGTGTGTCTGTGTGTCTGTGTGTCTGTGTGTGTGTGTGTGTGTGTGTGTGTGTGTCTGTGTGTCTGTGTGTCTGTGTGTCTGTGTGTCTGTGTGTCTGTGTGTCTGTGTCTGTGTGTGTGTGTGTGTGTGTGTGTGTGTGTGTGTGTGTGTGTGTGTGTGTGTCTCTTCCTAAATCGTTCTCAAAGATTTGGATGAAGAACACAGCGAGCACGTCCCTCCTCTGCTGGCTCACATCAAACTCTGCTGCACAAAGATGTCTCCTCCTGAACTCTCTGATCCGGGTCCACTCTCCCTCCCGCCCACTGAAAGGTGATGAAAGAGTAGAAATGTTAAATGCTGTGACAGAAGACCAAAAGAAGTTTTGTGCAGGAGGTGTGACGCAGTTCAAGGCTTTTGTAAAGAGTCGATAAGAACAGGACTTCTCCATCTATTCTTCACTAACCCCCCCCCTGGGATTAATCAAGTATTTGTGATTCTGAAACCAGGTCTTCAACTGGACAACAGAACTCCACTGATGGAGCATGAATGAGAACATAGTGGTTTCTTTTTGAAAATAAAATCCTTCTTAGTGTGAATGAAAGCAAACCGTTTGTCAGTGGCTGTCATCCCTGCAGCCAGCAAAGTGTTTGAGGGGGGGGTCAGGGTATGTGGACTTTCAGAGAGTCTGCAAACACACTGAAGTGACTGAGAGCACGTTTCAGGCTGGATGCAAAACGTGACAGTGTAGAAACGTAGTCCACAAGGTGCATACAATACTTTCTCAGCACAACACCGGAAGTAGCATATCTGTTTCCGGGTCGTCAGGACTCTTTGTCGCCGAGTCCAGTAGAGATGTGTGTGTGTTGAGAGGAGCGTGTTGTTGTCCTTGTGTGACTCTTGGATGTGTGTGTGTGTGTGTGTGTGTGTGTGTGTTGAGAGGAGCGTGTTGTTGTCCTTGTGTGACTCTTGGATGTGTGTGTCAGGTGTCCGGGTTTCAGGAGGTCAAAGATGTGTTGAGACGGCGGCTGAGAGAGCTGTCAGGACAAACAGCAACATGTGGAGACGAAGAGGAGCTGCAGCGACAGAGAGCACAGCTGGACGGGAGTTTAACATCAAGCTGCACACAGCAGGTTGGTCTGCTGGAGTTTCCTGTCAATGTAGCAGGGAGCTAGCTAACGTTAGCATCCACACACAGCGCAGTGTTAGCCGCAGCTAGCTCTTGATCACAGCTCTGTTTGCTTTCTGGACTATAAACCTCTTGTCTTATTAATGCTCTTATGGAGCTTAGTGGGGGTGGGGGGGGGGGGGGTTGTTGTCATTGTTTTTGTTTTTGTTGTTGTTGTTGTGTTTTGCCTTCAAGCTCAGTTTCCTCTTCAACGCTACAACACCAGCATCACTGCAGACACTGAGCCAATCCGCCTGTCCATCTCCGCTCTATCTGACCCTCATTAGTGAGCGAGACCTCGAGATACTTGGTCTCCTTCTCTCACCTGAGGAGGCGATCCCACCCGGAGGGGGCGATCCCAGCTTTGAACATGAACCCCCCTGACTCCACTTCCCCAACCTCCCCTGAGATGAAAGATCCTTTTTTCTGGAAGTGGGAGGTGAAGACCTCACAGACCGCAAGGGGCCTGTGCCGGATGTTCCCACCAGGTGGTGCTCAGTTGACAGCTCCGCCCCTCTCTTCACCCGAGTGTCCAAAATATGCGGCCACAGATCCAAAGTCCATTGTCCATCTTTTGGCCTTGGCTGTCGGACACAGTCAGAGCCTTCCTCTCCACAACATGACGTTGCAGGGATGTGACCCTCTCATTCAGTGGGGAAAATTCCAAGCTAGCACTCACCCCCGTCCGGCCCAGAACTGGTGCTGTGTGTTGACCTGAACGTAGCAGCTCGGGCTCCTTCCCTGACAGCGAGGTGAGCGTCTGGAGATCTGGGCCATGATCAGGTTGGATTAGCATAGCATGGTACACGCTTACGCCTGCCACCCAGCTTCATGTGCCCCCCCAAGTCTCTCACTGCGGTTGGTGGGTTTACAGGGCGGTTCCTGTGAGTTCTTTTGGGGGGAGCTTGACGTTACGCCTCGTAGGACAGTCCAGACACGTGTCTTCCCCGAGCATGGCTCGAAGTGAATGGTTTCTATTTCTGCTGCATCATAGGGGTTTGAAGAAGTGCTCGTAATCTGATCCCTCCCCCGACCATTTGGCCTCTGGGAGATCCTACCAGGAGCTAGTGTCCCAGACTGCACAGCTCCCGGGTTCACCAGGACACCTAAAGTCCTCCAGCACGTTCAGGTGTCTAAGATATTTTATTAGAGATGCAGAGATGTGACAGACCTTGTCTTTATGTTCAGGGTCCCGTGATAACTCTCAAATGATTCAAAACTGATTGATTAAACATTTGCTTTTTCACACAAAGTCACAGCTTCCCTTTTTGTGTGTTTGTTGTTTCCTGCAGACGTCCAGCAGCTGTCGCTGGATGAAGAAGATCCTCATGAGCAGCAGGAGGGGAGCTCCAGTCTGGACCAGGAGGTCTCTGAGACTCTGCACATTAAAGAGGAACAGGAGGAACTGTGGAGCAGTCAGGAGGGAGCGGAGGAGACTGACATCAAGTTTCCATTCACTCTTGTTACTGTGAAGAGTGAAGATGATGAAGAGGAAGCTCAGTCCTCACAGCTTCATCACAGACACACTGAAGAGATGGAAACTGGAGCTGATGGAGAGGACTGTGGAGGAGCAGAACCAGAGAGGGACTCAGATCCACAGAGACCTTTATATCCAGAGATCGAGGTCAAGGTTGAAGACTGTCACGATGATTGGGAGGAGAGCAGAGGACATCAGTCAGGTGTAAACTCGTTGGACAACATGAACAATAAGAGATTAAAAACACACAGCTGCTCTGAGTGTGGGAAAAAGTTTTCCCGTAAAGGATCTCTGTCCAGACACATGATACTTCACACTGGAGAGAAACCGTTCAGTTGCTCCATTTGTAGTAAAACATTTAATCAAAAGCACAGCCTTACGCTCCACATGGCTCATCACAGAGGGGAGAAACCCTTCAGCTGCAGCGTTTGTGACCAAAGATTCTCTTGGCCTTTCCAGTTACAGAGACACATGCGTGTTGGCTGTCAGGCTTCAGAGCCTCATGAAGACCAAACTGAGCTGAACAGAGAGGACTGTGGAGGACCAGAACAAGACAGGAACTCTGATCCAGAGAGACATGTACAAACACAGACTGAAGGTCTGATCTCTGTGGAGAAAATTAACGATAAGGGACCAATATTTAAATGGAACAGGAATCTCATCCAACACACAACAATACACACAGCAGAAGAACCCTACAGTTGTTCTGAGTGTGGTAAAATATTTATCCATAAAAGAAGTCTGACCAGACACATGATTATTCATACAGGAGAGAAACCCTTTAGTTGTTCTGAGTGCGGTAAAAGTTTTAATCAGAAGCATACCCTTACACTCCACATAAGACGTCACAGAGGGGAGAAAGCGTTCAGCTGCTCTGAGTGTGGGAAAAGATTCAGCCGAAAGTCTTATCTTGCATCTCACATAGGGTGCCATGATGAAGAAAAACTCCTCACCTGCTCTGAGTGTGGAGAAAAATTAAACTGCAAGGGAAGTCTAACTGCACATATGTTGAGTCACACAGGAGAGAAACCGTTTAGTTGCTCGGAGTGTGGTAAACGATTCAACAGTAAAGCAAATGTGACCAGACACAAGAAAATTCACACTGAAGAACAGACAGACACACTCTTTAGCTGCTCTGAGTGTGGGAAATCATTTAAAAAAAAGTCTCATCTGAAAGTTCACCTGGCACGTCACAGAGGGGAGAAACCCTTCAGCTGCACTGTTTGTGACAAAAGATTTATATGGACCTTCCAGTTGAAAAGACACGAGTGTGTTGGTGGTCCTGCTTCAGAGAATCATGAAATTCAAACTGATCTAAAAAGAGAGGCAGAAACAGAAGCTGATGGTGAGGACTGTGGAGGACCAGAACAAGACAGGAACTCCTTTCCAGAGATTGAGGTCAAGACTGAAGACTGTTCTGAACCTGAGACTGATAACAGTGATGATTGGAAGGAGAGCAGAGGACATCAGTCTGGTTTAAACTCTGTGGAGAAGGTCAAAGATAAGAGATCAAAGATACATAGCTGCTCTCAATGTGGTAAAACATTTGTACGGAAATGGCATCTGATGGATCACATGAGAATTCACTCAGGTGAGAAACCCTTCAGCTGCTCTCAGTGTGACAAAAGATTCAACTGTAAAGGGAATCTGAACAGACACATGGTAGTCCACAGAGCAGGAAAAGCCTTCAGATGCTTTGAATGTGGTGAACATTTTAGTCAAAAGAGATATCTGAGCAGACACCTGATGGTTCATACCCGGGTCAAACTATTGACCTGTTCTGAGTGTGATGAAGCTTTTCAGCAAAAGACTGATTTGATGGCTCACATGGAACGCCACAGTGTAGAAAAACCCTTCAGCTGCTCTGAGTGCGGGAAAAGATTGACCAATAAAGGTTCTCTGACCAGACATATGATAATTCACTCAGGAGAGAAACCTTTCAGTTGCTCTGAGTGTGGTAAAAGATTTAGTCAAAAGCAAAGCCTGACACTCCACATGGCACATCACAGAGGGGAGAAACCCTTCCGCTGCAGGATATGTGACCAAAGATTTTTTTGGCCTTTTCATTTGAAAAATCACAGCTGTGTTGGAGCTCAGGCTTCAGATCTTCAGAGACGAGAAACGGGAGCTGATGGAAATGAACGTGAAGAAGCAGATCGTCTTTTCAAGCCTGGTGCAGATTCCACAGATGGCACATCATGAGTCTGCTTTTGCCCAGTAGCTAAATGTTGCTGTGCTCATGATGATGACTTTATTTGTACCCGTAAGTAGATTTGTTTGCAGCCAGCAGGAGTATAATCTGTGATGACACACAGATAACATAACAGATTGAGAACTATTCGACTGACTAAAACATGATAATAAACATCAAATATTGGGTCTCTGTTGTATAGAAGTAAGGTATTTCAATGGCTGTTTTGTAAAGTGTCTTTGTAAATGGTGCTATACAAATAAAGAGTGATTGCTGTTATGACTGAGTCAGATGTTTGTTAAATTGTTCTGCCTCTGTGGGGATTTGTGCTGATTCCTGGTCTGTACCTCTGTCAGTCTTTGCGCTGCAGATACCTGTCAGTAACTGGACGAAGGATAACTGTGCATACTGACTGCTGATTGGACGGGAGCTTGTCCTGTGGGATTGAAGAGCCGAAGGTGTAAGTTTTTTCAAAAGGAGCTATGTGAGCTGCTTCTTCCTCCCTGCCCACACTGTTAATCAATCAATCAATCAATCAATCAACCTTTATTAGTATATCATCAGTTCATAACAGCTGTTATCTCTTTACATAAAGCAGGTAAACATGCTCATTGTTTACATAAAGCAGGTAAACATGCTCATTGTTTACATAAAGCAGGTAAACATGCTCATTGTTATGTTTACATAAAGCAGGTAAACATGCTCATTGTTTACATAAAGCAGGTAAACATGCTCATTGTTTACATAAAGCAGGTAAACATGTTCATTGTTTACATAAAGCAGGTAAACATGCTCATTGTTTACATAAAGCAGGTAAACATGTTCATTGTTTACATAAAGCAGGTAAACATGTTCATTGTTTACATAAAGCAGGTAAACATGTTCATTGTTTACATAAAGCAGGTAAACATGCTCATTGTTTACATAAAGCAGGTAAACATGCTCATTGTTTACATAAAGCAGGTAAACATGCTCATTGTTTACATAAAGCAGGTAAACATGCTCATTGTTTACATAAAGCAGGTAAACATGCTCATTGTTTACATAAAGCAGGTAAACATGCTCATTGTTTACATAAAGCAGGTAAACATGTTCATTGTTTACATAAAGCAGGTAAACATGTTCATTGTTTACATAAAGCAGGTAAACATGTTCATTGTTTACATAAAGCAGGTAAACATGTTCATTGTTTACATAAAGCAGGTAAACATGTTCATGTTTACCTGGGGGGGGTTTGGGCAATAGTTTCGGGCTTCTCTGTTCTGAGGCTCCTTGGGGGCTGACAACCGGCAGACAGCGACATTAAACCGGGCTCTAGTTCACCGGCTAGTAATCACTAGCTATGGAGGCTAATCCTTCAGTTTGTACAGCTGACACACCAAGCAGGAGGCGGGGGCAAAGACAGACTCAGCCAATCACAGAACTGTGTTGAATATTTCGAAATAAAGACTTCAAATCATTGGAGCCTTTTCAAAAGACACTGTTGGAGTAAAGTAGCTCTCTCTATCAATCCACACTAAGGAAGGACTTTTCTTACAGCCGGTAGGCGGCGCTGAGAAAAGACATAGCTATATGTAAGCACAAGATGGCGCATGCGTGATTCGCCATCTTACCTCAGGCAGCTCTGACGCGCTTTACGGCAGCTGTTGGGAGGTGAGTGATCAGTTTCAACAAAAATACCCTGAACTCCTGAAATATGGACGGCTTTGAAAACGGTTTGCTTTATTACATGTCGGTATGACACGGGCTGCTTGCTCATGTTGAAATCGTAAAACAACGTAACTGTGCAGCACAGCTGTCTCTGTGGATGTTGTTGTCTTTATTAGCTGTCTAACTGGGCTACAGGCTCCCGTGGGTTCACCGTGTTACATGACAAACTTCTCCCGGACATTAAACAAATCAAACACGTAGATTGAGACTCATGAAGACAGGAACGTGTTGGCTTGTTGTGACTATTGAAGATGAAGATGGCGGACTTCTGTGCAGCCTACGGATGACGTGGGATCACCTTTCACCTGTGAGATGAAACTATATTATGACTTCTGCTGCCTTCACGTGCTGTAGGAAAGATCATTGTTTCCACACGTGAACTGATTTTGTGGTCCTAGTTGTAGGAGGCACTAACTAACACATCAACTGTGTTTGGCTTTTTGGAAATGATGTGAAGTGGAAACAGACATGACGTCACTGTAAGACACTTCACTGCCTTTCAAACTATCAGCTAACTGAAAATGTTTGGTTGCTAGAATTCACGATTTCTCTGTTGAACAATCATTGCATGTTTTTTTGACACTTTTTGTAAAACTATTGTATTATGTTTGTCTTATCCTTAAAGTGTGCATAAATACATGCATACATAAAATTAACCAAAATATGTGATCAGTGAGGAGTGTGTGTCTGTCCTCACCCTTCATGTTAAAGAAAAGAAGGCTGGAAAATGTTGAAGCTCATTTCTAAAGCTGCCTTTCTCGCATGTTGAAGGTTTCCGAAGGCTGGCGAGAGGAGGCGGCGGCGGTGGGAAGTTGCCCTGAGAAGGGAGGGCTTTGTTGTCAGAGACCGGACCCTGATCTGCAGTGAGCATTTCAGGGCTGAGGACTTTGACAGGACTGGACAGACGGTCCGACAAAGGGTATGTGCATCATGGATTCAAGGTGTGTGAGGAAAGAGGATGTTGATTAAATGTCACGCTGTTATAGGAATCAATAATGTTTTGTGTATTACAGCACATTTAAAACAATCCCAACTTCTTTAATTATGTTTATTTTAGCCGCTACCAACGAGGAGCACAACCACCTGGAGAAGAGCCAAAGAGACCCTGGACTCGTCTCGGCCAGATGTGAGGATGTGCATGTTGAATGTTCCAAACAAACGAGGTCATTATAAGGCTTGACAGTAAATCCTTCATCTCGGTGGTAACCAGGAAGGTCGATGATGGTGTTAGAAGAGTTATATTATTTGAGGTGGTACTCTGTGTAAAAGGTTTGAGAATCTCTGTGTATCTCACTTTATTTGATTCAAGTTATTTACAACATTTTATATATATATTTATATATCTTTATATATGTATGAGACAAACAGCAACATGTGGAGACGAAGAGGAGCTGCAGCGACAGAGAGCACAGCTGGACGGGAGTTTAACATCAAGCTGCACACAGCAGGTTGGTCTGCTGGAGTTTCCTGTCAATGTAGCAGGGAGCTAGCTAACATTAGCATCCACACACAGCGCAGTGTTAGCCGCAGCTAGCTCCTGATCTGAAGATAATCACAGCAGAGCTGATATCCAGAACAACAGTTCCCTCTCCAGTAAACATCACTTTCGAAAGGTTTCTTGATAAGCAGCCCAAACCCACAATAATAACAATAAACAAGTTTTGAATGAAGATGAAGTCACAGCTTCCCTTTTTGTGTGTTTGTTGTTTCCTGCAGACGTCCAGCAGCTGTCGCTGGATGAAGAAGATCCTCATGAGCAGCAGGAGGGGAGCTCCAGTCTGGACCAGGAGGTCTCTGAGCCTCTGCACATTAAAGAGGAACAGGAGGAACTGTGGAGCAGTCAGGAGGGAGCGGAGGAGACTGACATCAAGTTTCCATTCACTCTTGTTACTGTGAAGAGTGAAGATGATGAAGAGGAAGCTCAGTCCTCACAGCTTCATCACAGACACACTGAAGAGATGGAAACTGGAGCTGATGGAGAGGACTGTGGAGGAGCAGAACCAGAGAGGGACTCAGATCCACAGAGACCTTTATATCCAGAGATCGAGGTCAAGGTTGAAGACTCGTCTGACCCTGAGACTGAAGATGGTGATGATTGGAAGGAGAGCAGAGGACATCAGTCAGGTGTAAACTCTGTGGAGAAGGTCAAAGACAAGAGACCACAGACGCATAATTGCTCTGAGTGTGGGAAAACTTTCATCAGGAAAAGGAATTTGAGTCAACACATGATGATTCATACAGGAGAAAAACCCTTCTGCTGCTCTGAGTGTGGTAAAAGCTTTAACAATAAAGGACATCTGAGCAGACATTTGATCATTCATAGTAGAGAGAAACCATTTAGCTGCTCTGATTGTGGTAAAAGATTCAACCATAAAGAAAGTATGACCAGACATGTGGTCATTCATACCAGAGAGAAACCATTTAGTTGCTCTGAGTGTGGTAAAAGATTTAATGATAAAGCTAATCTTTCCAAACACATGAGAATTCACACGGGAGAGAAACTCTTTAGCTGCTCTGAATGTGGAAAATCATTTCAACAAAAGTCTCATCTGAAAGTTCACCTGGCTCATAACAGAGGGGAGAAACCCTTCAGCTGCAGTGACTGTGACAAAACCTTCTCTTGGCCCTTTCAGTTAAAAAAACACAAGTGTGCTGGAGGTCAGGCTTCAGGATATCAGAGACGAGAAACAGGAGCAGATGGAAGAAGACAGGATCTCGGCTCAAGAGAGGCACTGACATCCAGAGACTGATACTTCTCTAGTCCAAGCTCTTCTCCTGTAATACTGCATGTTAGATACGTGGAGAGGACGTTGGCAGACAGTAGGTGTCCTCTGAGCCGTCTTAGGGGGGACATCATGGTCAGAAGCAGGACGGTTAAATATAAGGATCCTTCACTCTGATGCTTTTATAACAGCAGCATCACGTTCACACTGTGAACAGTGAGAACTTCAATGATCTGTGAGCCTTTTTATTAACGAGGTTTAATATGACAGTGTCTCTGTATCAACATGTAATAACAGCAAATCATCTCCACAAACATGAAACAAGAATGTATCAAAGTAAAGTTCATCTTCTTCACACTCAATAAATAAATAAAGACAAAGGCAGAAAGTAATTATAAGTTAAATCATTATATAAACTGATAAAGGAAGCATTGAGCCTCCTTTCCTTCACTTTTAGAGAATTCAAACCGCTCTTATCATGGCCGCCACTTCAACACTTTAGGGTTAAGGGAAAAAGGCGAATGAAAGGAGATAGGAGGGACAATCCGAACGCACTCTGGTGTCAACTAGAAGGTCTTATTGCAGCGGCCATTTTGATCTATCGTAGTTACCCATAAAAATCATGACGATAAATGATTACAGGAAAAGACAGAAGAGAAAGTGTGGACAGTGCTGGAAGAGTTGACTCTGCCTGTGGATAATAATAATAATACATTTGTAACTGCACAAAATGAAGCTATGATGAAACCAACCACTAACATCTACTTCAGGGTCTGCACTCATCAAGCTTCATGCTGTCTTTGTTGGACAGATAATAAAGATCATCATCCACACACTCTTATGAGCCTCAGACTCACATCTCTCAACAGGAAGGTCATACACATTTACACACTGATGGTAGAGGCTGCTGCAGAGTCCATCAGTATGAACTCATCCATTCATACACATTCACACACTGATGGTAGAGGCTGCTGCAGAGTAAAGAGTCCAGAGAGACAGAACATGAGGTGCATTTCCACGCTGCTGTTGATGAATGTGACTTGTCCTCATTTTGAAATCATAAATCATTCAAAAGAGAAATCGAGGAGGACATCTGGAAGTCTGAAGACGAGGATCCTGTGTCGAGGACGGAAAGTGGAACTCCGACACAGCAGGTGGCGGCAAAGCTTCTGAGTGCCAATCACCGAAAACCGGAAAACGGAGAAGTTTACCGGAAGTACATTCTTTGTTTTGGTTAAAGCAGAGACTCCGAGGGCGGTTAGCATGTCTGACCAACAATTAGAAGATCTGGATGTGATTTTAACACCGGAAATCCAGCTGCACAAAGCAGGTCGGTTTGCTGTCGTTTCCTGTCAATGTAGCAGGGAGCTAATGTTAGCATCCACACACAGCTAGCTCCTGATCACAGCTCTGTTTGCTTTGTGGACTTTAAACCTCTTCACTCACTCTTCCCTGGGGTTCTCATGTGTCTCCTGGAGCTTCATTATATTCACTGTTCAGCTCGTGCTGCTCCACGTGTCAGAGAGAGAAGAAGAACATGTTCACAGCTGAAACATCTCTTCTAGCTTTCTGTCTGTATGCTCACAGCTGCTTTCAGTGACTTGGAGGCTAAAATGATAGATAGATAGATAGATACTTTATTGATCCCGAGGGAAATTCAGGTCATCCAGTAGCAGTATACAGACAGGCAGGACACAAGACATTAGTTACAATACATATATATATATATATTTTTATACACTTTATTAATCCCACGAGGGGAAATTCGGTTTACACTCTGTCTAACACACACATAGGCCGAGATACACACTCATGCACAAACAGGGTTCTAGTGACATGCATTAATGGAGAGGTCTCAGAGTGAGGTTGCTGCCCACAGCGAGCGCTCCAGAGCAGTTTTTGGGGTGCGGTGCCTTGCTCAGGGGCACCTCGGCAGTGCTCAGGAAATGGACTGGAACCTCTCCAGCTACCAGACCAGTTTCCGGACTTGGTCCGTGCCGGGACTTGAACCGGCGACCCTCCGGTTCCCAACCCAAGTCCCTACAGACTGAGCTACTGCCGCCCCAGACTGAGCTACTGCCCCCCCCCCTGTATACAATAATCCCCCAAACAAGATTTAGCAGCCCCTATGTGACTAAGAGTAAAGGTTAAACCTGTGCAGTTAGCATTAGCATTAGACTTAAACTTATATAGCATAATGTACATAACCTGTGCAGTTAGCATTAGCATTAGACTTAAACTTATATAGCATAATGTACATAACCTGTG
The DNA here is from genome assembly GCF_947650265.1 of Symphodus melops. Taxonomy (NCBI): domain Eukaryota; kingdom Metazoa; phylum Chordata; class Actinopteri; order Labriformes; family Labridae; genus Symphodus; species Symphodus melops. The sequence continues at coordinate 22,924,078 of NC_136708.1, forward strand.
CAGTTAGCATTAGCATTAGACTTAAACTTATATAGCATAATATACATAACCTGTGCAGTTAGCATTAGCATTAGACTTAAACTTATATAGCATAATGTACATAACCTGTGCAGTTAGCATTAGCATTAGACTTAAACTTATATAGCATAATGTACATAACCTGTGCAGTTAGCATTAGCATTAGACTTAAACTTATATAGCATAATGTACATAACCTGTGCAGTTAGCATTAGCATTAGACTTAAACTTATATAGCATAATGTACATAACCTGTGAAGGAGAGAAAAACATGTGCTGATTAAAAGAGACCTGTAAACAGTTAAAGGGATCCTTCACCCCTCTACATGAAGCTGTGTATCATTAGAAACATGGTAGTAGTGTTGAATGGTCGTGAGTCCAGCCCTCATTTTGAACTGAGACGAGAAAAATATGTTTTTCTTTGCCTAGAAGTTTTCTTCATGCGATGCAATATGACGTTTTTTACATCACATGAAGAAAACCTTCCCAAGCCTCAGGCTCATGTTGAAGACGTGCTGAAGTGGCTCCCCCAGCTCAGCAGAGCAGGCCTTTAGCATCCTGGGACACACCTTGTCCGGGCCTGCTGCCTTCCTGGGGCGGAGTCTCTTCAGCTCCTTGCTCACCTGGTCTCTGGTGATGGTGGGGGGAGGGGGGATGGATTGTCACTGGAGGTTGTATCTGTTCTGGTGGAGGTGTTGGGGGGAGTGAGAGGGAGGGAGGGGGTGTGTAGAGGGGTGCTGGGGGGGGGAGGAGGGGTGCTGGGGGGACAGGCACTGGCTGCAGCGACGGGGTTGTCAAACCTGTTAAAAAACAAGTTGAGCTGGTTTGCTCTCTCAGGGTCCCCGTCTTCTGCGTTGTTGTTTTTCTTTTTGCAGCCTGTGATGGTCTTCATGCCCTCCCAGACCTCCCTCATATTGTTCTGCTGCAGCTTCTGTTCTACCTTCCTTCTGTACTCCTCCTTTGCCTCTCGGAGTCTGACCTTGAGTTCCCCCTGCACACGCTTCAGCTCTGCCTGATCTCCCTCCTTGAATGCCCTTTTCTTCCTGTTAAGGATCTCCTTGACATCGCTGGTGATCCAGGGCTTGTTGTTCGGGAAGCAGCGCACAGTTTTAGTGGAAACCACAACGTCCATACAGAAGTTCATGTAGTCAGTTGTGCAGTGTGTGTGACCCCCTCAATGTCATCACCATGGGTCTCTTGCAGGGCACTCCAGTCGGTGGTCTCAAAACAGTCTCTGAGCGCCTCCTCTGCCTCAGGAGACCACTTTCTGAAGGTGCGAGTAGTTATCGGTTGTCTCTGGATCATAGTCTTGTACTGTGGCTTTAGTAGGACCAGGTTGTGGTCGGACTTACCCAGAGGTGGTAACGGGGTGGCAGTGTAGGCGTCCTTCACGTTTGCATACAGGAGGTCTATTGTCCTGTTCTTCCTGGTGGGACAGCTTACAAACTGGTGAAAGTCCGGTAGTGTGGAGTTCAATGTAACATGGTTAAAGTCCCCTGAGATGGCGATGAAAAGTGATTGTACCCGAGCTAAAAAGCCTCTGCATGTTTCTAATAAGCTCCAGCAGCAGAAAGCTGCTCAAACTAGGATCAATGTTGGAGATGAAACATGGAGAGAGGTTAGAACGCAGAAAGCTTTACAGACCCATGCAGAGCTGGCTAAACACTGAAGCTACAGTGTCCACCACATGCAGAGCTGGCTAAACACTGAAGCTACAGTGTCCACCACATGCAGAGCTGGCTAAACACTGAAGCTACAGTGTCCACCACATGCAGAGCTGGCTAAACACTGAAGCTACAGTGTCCACCACATGCAGAGCTGGCTAAACACTGAAGCTACAGTGTCTCTACATGCAGAGCTGGCTAAACACTGAAGCTACAGTGTCCACCACATGCTGAGCTGGCTAAACACTGAAGCTACAGTGTCCACCACGTGCTGACCTGTGTGAGAGGAGGGGGGGGGACAGCTCTCTGTGATGATTAGAGTTTAGACTGCAGTACTCATTCTAAACACTAGGGGCAGAGTTACAGACTGCTCCTTTAAGTTAATAAGTGTAGTCAGCAGGAGCCATGCACAACATAACAGGTTGGCAAGAGTGATCTACGAAGCTTATTTACATCTGAGCTCTCTGAAAAACATACATTACAAAACTGGTTTCCAACCGGGGGTCTGGGACCCTCTGAGGGGTGAACAATTAAAGCCACACAAACAGTATATCACATCAAAAAGGTCTTATTACATTCTCTGCAACACATGTCTGAAAGCAAAGAAACTGTGAAAGTTCAATGAAGTATTATATCAACATACGCTCATGGCTGTGTTCTTTTGTGTTTGTTGTTTCCTGCAGACGTCCAGCAGCTGTCGCTGGATGAAGAAGATCCTCATGAGCAGCAGGAGGGGAGCTCCAGTCTGGACCAGGAGGACTCTGAGCCTCTGCACATTAAAGAGGAACAGGAGGAACTGTGGAGCAGTCAGGAGGGAGCGGAGGAGACTGACATCAAGTTTCCATTCACTCTTGTTACTGTGAAGAGTGAAGATGATGAAGAGGAAGCTCAGTCCTCACAGCTTCATCACAGACACACTGAAGAGATGGAAACTGGAGCTGATGGAGAGGACTGTGGAGGAGCAGAACCAGAGAGGGACTCAGATCCACAGAGACCTTTATATCCAGAGATCGAGGTCAAGGTTGAAGACTCGTCTGACCCTGAGACTGAAGATGGTGATGATTGGAAGGAGAGCAGAGGACATACATCTGGTTTTAAATCTGTGCTAAAAATTAAAGAAAAGAGACAGAAGACTGAAAGGAAACCAAATAGCTGCTCTGACTGTGGGAAAACATTTGAAAGGAAAGGTAATCTAGCTGATCACATGAGAATACACAGTGGAGAGAAACCCTTCAGTTGTTCTAAATGCAGTAAAAGATTTGCCCGTAAAGCAAACATGACCAAACACATGAGAATTCACTCAGGAGAGAAACCTTTCAGCTGCTCTGAGTGTGGTAAAGGATTTAACGATAAAACAAATATGACCAGACACAAGATAATTCATACAGGAGAAAAACTCTTTAACTGCAGTGTTTGTGATCAAAGATTCTCTTGGTGCACTCAGTTAAAAAGACACAAGTGTGTTGGCTGTCCTGCTTCAGAGACTCATGGGAACCAAACAGAGCTGAACCAAGAGGCAGAAACAGGAGCTGAAGGAGAGGAAGAACTCAGCTCCGATCCAGAGAGACATTTACATCCAGAGACTGAAGTCAAGACTGAAGACTTCTCTGAACATGACACTGATGACAGTGATAATTTAAAGGAGAGCAGAGAACACCTGTCAGGTCTAAACTCTGTGAAAAACATTAAAGATGAGAGAACAAAGTCCCACAGCTGCTCTATGTGTGGTAAGACTTTCAAAAACAAAGGACATCTGAATGATCACATGAGAATTCACACAGGAGAGAAACCATTCAGCTGCTCTGAGTGTGGTAAAACATTTCAACAAAAGTCTCATCTGAAAGTTCACATGGCTCATCACAGAGAGGAGAAACCCTTCAACTGCACTGTTTGTGACAAGAGATTCATTTGGACCTTCCAGTTAAAAAGACACAAGTGTGTTGGTGGTCCTGCTTCAGAGCCTCATGAAGACCACTCTGAGCTGAACAGAGAGGCAGAAACAGGAGCTGATGGAGAGGCTGAGGAAGCTGTAGAGGGAGCCACCAACTCCGATCCAGAGATCGAGGTGAAGACTGAAGACTCTTCTGAACCTGAGACTGAAGACTTTCACTATGATTGGGAGGAGAACATTGGACATCAGTCAGATTTGAGCTTTGTAGAAAACATAGAAGATAAGATGATAAATTCACATAGCTGCTCTGAGTGCGGCAAAACATACAAGAAGAAACTGTGTTTACTCAAACACATTAAAAGTCACTTTGAACAGAAACGCTTCAGCTGCTCTGAGTGTGGGAACAGATTCACATGTAAAAAATCTCTGACCAGACACATGATCATACACTCAGATGAGAAACCCTTCAGTTGCTCTGTGTGCGGTAAAAGATTTAACAATAAAGCCAACATGACCAGGCACAATAGGATTCATACAGGAGAGAAACCCTTTGGCTGCTCTGAATGTGATAAAACCTTTCAATTAAAGTATCACTTGACTCTCCACATGGCTCATCACAGAGGGGAGAAACCCTTCAGCTGCAGCGTTTGTGACCAAAGATTCTCTTGGCCTTTCCAGTTACAGAGACACATGCGTGTTGGCTGTCAGGCTTCAGAGCCTCATGAAGACCAAACTGAGCTGAACAGAGAGGACTGTGGAGGACCAGAACAAGACAGGAACTCTGATCCAGAGAGACATGTACAAACACAGACTGAAGTCAAGACTGAAGGAGACTCTTCTGGACCTGAGGCTGACGACTGGAGGGAGACTCGAGAATATCAGCTAGTTGTAAAATCTGAAGACTTTTATGAGGTGTAGTTCTGTTTGTAGTAAACATTCAGCTGGAGTGACCTTCACCAGGCAGGGACACACGCTAACTCCCACAGGAGAGGAGACTAAACAAAACACTCTCTTACACGCTAGTGTTAAAAGGGATTTCTTTAGTCTTTTAGATGTCTGGACATTTAGATAATTCTTGTAATTGAATGTGTTTGTTTGTATGGATTCATTTCTGAATGTTTAAGAATGAATCAGATGTCATTTCTCTGTGCTGACAACATAGAACAATAAATATGAACAAACTGTGACTCTGTGGAGCTGGTGTTTATTTATTTATCCAAACATGAACATGAAGGATGGACAATCATCAAGAGAAGAGTTTGGTGAAGTGGAGCAGCAGCAGAGGAGGATGAAGATCACAGTCATGTTTTCGATGAAGAGGAGGACTTCATTATCTTCTGCAGTTCAGAGTCTAGTCCTACTGGGAGTCTGGATGCAGAACACGGCTGTAACAAATCCAGAGCATTCAGGAGCAGAATCTAAAGTTAGAAGGAGGACATACTGGCTGCTGCATTGTTGTCAGAGAAGCTTCAATACAGCAGGTTTCCTTCATGATCACACAGGAAGAGAGCAGCTCTCTGATTGGCTGACTGATCACACAGGAAGAGAGCAGCTCTCTGATTGGCTGACTGATCACAGAGGAGGAGAGCGTCACAGCTCTGTATTTTATTTGCTGTCTGTTTGTTGTAAGTGGAACTTCTGCAGGACTCCCTTGAAAAATAGACTTTTATCCTCAACTGGACTTCTGGAAGAACAAAGGTCACATAAAAACTGTTCATATTTTCTGCTTTGGGGATTAAAAGGCTTTATGTTAAAAAAATGATTGTCATTATTTTCTCCGTATCCAAACTTCTATCTGTAGCTCGACAACATTTTATGGGTCAGGACAAATAACTCTCCTTTCAACCGGACAAAATAGTACACCGGAAGTATTATTTCTATTTCCGGTCCGTTGTGGCTCTTGTCACCGCCGCGGAGCACAGTTAGCATGTGTGGATGATCCAGCGAACACAGAAGAGGAGTGTGTGTGTCCTTCTTTCACTCTCGGATGTCTGACTCAAATGTCCGGCTTTCAGGATCCGGAAATCCAGCTGCACAAAGCAGGTCGGTTTGCTGTCGTTTCCTGTCAATGTAGCAGGGAGCTAATGTTAGCATCCACACACAGCTAGCTCCTGATCACAGCTCTGTTTGCTTTGTGGACTTTAAACCTCTTCACTCACTCTTCCCTGGGGTTCTCATGTGTCTCCTGGAGCTTCATTATATTCACTGTTCAGCTCGTGCTGCTCCACGTGTCAGAGAGAGAAGAAGAACATGTTCACAGCTGAAACATCTCTTCTAGCTTTCTGTCTGTATGCTCACAGCTGCTTTCAGCCTGCAGGATTTCACTTAAAGCGATCATAGCCAGTTAACTCTAACGGTGACGTCACGCTTTGATATTTGCATACTCATGGATTTATTTGGGGTCGGGGGTCATCGGCTTCATTATAGAGCTTCGTCTGTTCACTAAACAAGGGGCCTTTTTCAAACCCCCCCCTCCATCCAGGTGGAGGGTAGAAATACAGCAGCAGGCTTTGGGACAAACTTCACTCTCTCAGGTGGAGACAGGAAGTGTGTGTTACCATGGTTACTCAGCGGCATCCTGGGGGAACGGCTTATTATTAATGTACGTAATACATTCTGTAAAAGTCTTTATGTAGATTATTTTTTTTATATTAGTGTAGACTTATAACAAAACCATCAGATGGAGCCCATATTCTTTATTATCATTTATAATGTTTAATTTATTATAATATCAAAGAACAGGTTCAATGAAAGCAGACAAGGAGACATCAACAGTAAAACAATGATCAATAAATAAGAGTGAGAAGATATCAGTAACATGATTTAATATTCTTTAGTTTTTGTCCCTTTAAATATGAAACACAATGAAATAAACAGGTGAACAGAAGGAAGAAAAGAAGAGGAGGACAGGTCACTCCTTCTTTAGTACAGGTCACTCCTTCTTTAGTACAGGTCACTCCTTCTTTAGTACAGGTCACTCCTTCTTTAGTACAGGTCACTCCTTCTTTAGTACAGGTCACTCCTTCTTTAGTACAGGTCACTCCTTCTTTAGTACAGGTCACTCCTTCTTTAGTACAGGTCACTCCTTCTTTAGTACAGGTCACTCCTTCTTTAGTACAGGTCACTCCTTCTTTAGTACAGGTCACTCCTTCTTTAGTACAGGTCACTCCTTCTTTAGTACAGGTCACTCCTTCTTTAGTACAGGTCACTCCTTCTTTAGTACAGGTCACTCCTTTAGTACAGGTCACTCCTTCTTTAGTACAGGTCACTCCTTTAGTACAGGTCACTCCTTTAGGACAGGTCACTCCTTTAGTACAGGTCACTCCTTCTTTAGTACAGGTCACTCCTTTAGTACAGGTCACTCCTTCTTTAGTACAGGTCACTTCTTCTTTAGTACAGGTCACTCCTTTAGTACAGGTCACTCCTTCTTTAGTACAGGTCACTCCTTTAGTACAGGTCACTCCTTTAGTACAGGTCACTCCTTCTTTAGTACAGGTCACTCCTTTAGTACAGGTCACTCCTTCTTTAGTACAGGTCACTCCTTCTTTAGTACAGGTCACTCCTTTAGTACAGGTCACTCCTTCTTTAGTACAGGTCACTCCTTCTTTAGTACAGGTCACTCCTTTAGTACAGGTCACTCCTTCTTTAGTACAGGTCACTCCTTCTTTAGTACAGGTCACTCCTTCTTTAGTACAGGTCACTCCTTCTTTAGTACAGGTCACTCCTTCTTTAGTACAGGTCACTCCTTCTTTAGTACAGGTCACTCCTTCTTTAGTACAGGTCACTCCTTCTTTAGTACAGGTCACTCCTTCTTTAGTACAGGTCACTCCTTTAGTACAGGTCACTCCTTCTTTAGTACAGGTCACTCCTTCTTTAGTACAGGTCACTCCTTCTTTAGTACAGGTCACTCCTTCTTTAGTACAGGTCACTCCTTCTTTAGTACAGGTCACTCCTTTAGTACAGGTCACTCCTTTAGGACAGGTCACTCCTTTAGTACAGGTCACTCCTTCTTTAGTACAGGTCACTCCTTTAGTACAGGTCACTCCTTCTTTAGTACAGGTCACTTCTTCTTTAGTACAGGTCACTCCTTTAGTACAGGTCACTCCTTTAGTACAGGTCACTCCTTCTTTAGTACAGGTCACTCCTTTAGTACAGGTCACTCCTTTAGTACAGGTCACTCCTTCTTTAGTACAGGTCACTCCTTTAGTACAGGTCACTCCTTCTTTAGTACAGGTCACTCCTTCTTTAGTACAGGTCACTCCTTTAGTACAGGTCACTCCTTCTTTAGTACAGGTCACTCCTTCTTTAGTACAGGTCACTCCTTTAGTACAGGTCACTCCTTCTTTAGTACAGGTCACTCCTTCTTTAGTACAGGTCACTCCTTTAGTACAGGTCACTCCTTCTTTAGTACAGGTCACTCCTTCTTTAGTACAGGTCCCTCCTTCTTTAGTACAGGTCACTCCTTCTTTAGTACAGGTCACTCCTTCTTTAGTACAGGTCACTCCTTCTTTAGTACAGGTCACTCCTTCTTTAGTACAGGTCACTCCTTCTTTAGTACAGGTCACTCCTTCTTTAGTACAGGTCACTCCTTCTTTAGTACAGGTCACTCCTTCTTTAGTACAGGTCACTCCTTCTTTAGTACAGGTCACTCCTTCTTTAGTACAGGTCACTCCTTCTTTAGTACAGGTCACTCCTTCTTTAGTACAGGTCACTCCTTCTTTAGTACAGGTCACTCCTTCTTTAGTACAGGTCACTCCTTCTTTAGTACAGGTCACTCCTTCTTTAGTACAGGTCACTCCTTCTTTAGTACAGGTCACTCCTTCTGTGACGACCGGACGCAATAGGCGTTACACGTGACCCTCTACCACTCCCCGCTCAGTGGTTTGAGACAGACTTAATATGGCGGACCCTCCGCGTGGACGCACAAACGGGGGGGTCGTGGGGCGAGGGTGTAGTGGACGGTTTGAAAAAGACCCGATCTTGGGCCCCCAATAGCACAGTCCTCAGGTCCATCCTTGGACATGAACTAAAAGAATGAAAAGAGACGCACAGAATGATTTATTCAAAGCTCTGTAGCTGAACTGTGTAAACTACTTTTTGTGTGTTTGTTGTTTCCTGCAGACGTCCAGCAGCTGTCGCTGGATGAAGAAGATCCTCATGAGCAGCAGGAGGGGAGCTCCAGTCTGGACCAGGAGGACTCTGAGCCTCTGCACATTAAAGAGGAACAGGAGGAACTGTGGAGCAGTCAGGAGGGAGCGGAGGAGACTGACATCAAGTTTCCATTCACTCTTGTTACTGTGAAGAGTGAAGATGATGAAGAGGAAGCTCAGTCCTCACAGCTTCATCACAGACACACTGAAGAGATGGAAACTGGAGCTGATGGAGAGGACTGTGGAGGAGCAGAACCAGAGAGGGACTCAGATCCACAGAGACCTTTATATCCAGAGATCGAGGTCAAGGTTGAAGACTCGTCTGACCCTGAGACTGAAGATGGTGATGATTGGAAGGAGAGCAGAGGACATACATCTGGTTTTAAATCTGTGCTAAAAATTAAAGAAAAGAGACAGAAGACTGAAAGGAAACCAAATAGCTGCTCTGACTGTGGGAAAACATTTGAAAGGAAAGGTAATCTAGCTGATCACATGAGAATACACAGTGGAGAGAAACCCTTCAGTTGTTCTAAATGCAGTAAAAAATTTGCCCGTGAAGCAAACATGACCAAACACATGAGAATTCACTCAGGAGAGAAACCTTTCAGCTGCTCTGAGTGTGGTAAAGGATTTAACGATAAAACAAATATGACCAGACACAAGATAATTCATACAGGAGAAAAACTCTTTAACTGCAGTGTTTGTGATCAAAGATTCTCTTTGTGCACTCAGTTAAAAAGACACAAGTGTGTTGGCTGTCCTGCTTCAGAGACTCATGGGAACCAAACAGAGCTGAACCAAGAGGCAGAAACAGGAGCTGAAGGAGAGGAAGAACTCAGCTCCGATCCAGAGAGACATTTACATCCAGAGACTGAAGTCAAGACTGAAGACTTCTCTGAACATGACACTGATGACAGTGATAATTGGAAGGAGAGCAGAGAACACCTGTCAGGTCTAAACTCTGTAAAAAACATTAAAGATGGGAGAAAAACGTTGAATAAGAAGTCCCACAGTTGCTCTGAGTGCGGGAAAATGTTCAAAAACAAAGGACATCTGAATGAACACATGAGAATACACAGAGGAGAGAAACTACTCAGTTGCTCTGAGTGCAGTAAAAGATTTATCCGTAAGGCAGACATGACCAGACACATGAGAATTCACACAGGAGAGAAACCATTCAGCTGCTCTGAGTGTGGTAAAACATTTCAACAAAAGTCTCATCTGAAAGTTCACATGGCTCATCACAGAGAGGAGAAACCCTTCAACTGCACTGTTTGTGACAAGAGATTCATTTGGACCTTCCAGTTAAAAAGACACAAGTGTGTTGGTGGTCCTGCTTCAGAGCCTCATGAAGACCACTCTGAGCTGAACAGAGAGGCAGAAACAGGAGCTGATGGAGAGGCTGAGGAAGCTGTAGAGGGAGCCACCAACTCCGATCCAGAGATCGAGGTGAAGACTGAAGACTCTTCTGAACCTGAGACTGAAGACTTTCACTATGATTGGGAGGAGAACATTGGACATCAGTCAGATTTGAGCTTTGTAGAAAACATAAAAGACAATAAAAAAGAAAGTGATAGAACATCACTTTGCTGCTCTAAGTGTGGTAAAACATTTAAAAAGAAAAGGTATTTGACTACACACATGAAATATCACACTGACCAGAAACGCTTCTGCTGCTCTGAGTGTGGTAAAAGGTTTTCTCGAAAAGGATCTCTGACCAGACACATGATACTCCACTCAGGAGAGAAACCGTTCAGTTGCTCCGTGTGTAGTAAAAGATTTAATCAAAAGGAGTGCCTAACAATCCACATGGCTCATCATAGAGGGGAGAAACCCTTCAGGTGCAGCGTTTGTGACCAAAGTTTCTCTTGGCCTTTCCAGTTACAGAGACACATGCGTGTTGGCTGTCAGGCTTCAGAGCCTCATGAAGACCAAACTGAGCTGAACAGAGAGGACTGTGGAGGACCAGAACAAGACAGGAACTCTGATCCAGAGAGACATGTACAAACACAGACTGAAGGTCTAATCTCTGTGGAGAGAATTAACGATAAGGGACCAAAGCTAGATGAGAAATCAGTTAGCTGCTCTCAGTGTGAGAAAACATTTAAAACAAAAGCTAGCGTTACCCGACACATGAGAATTCACACAGAAAAACCGTACAGTTGTTCTGAATGTGGAGAAAAATTTGTCTATAAGAAAAGTCTGACCAGACACATGAAAATTCACAGAGCAGAGACACCAGTCAGCTGCTCTGAGTGTGGTAAAAGATTTAGCCGACGATCTTATCTCGCATCTCACATGGGATGCCATAATGAACTTCTCAGCTGCTCTGAGTGTGGTCGAAGATTTAACTGTAAAGGGGGTCTAACGGCACACATGACGGCTCACAGAGGAGATAAATCACTGAGTTGTTCTGTGTGCGGCAAAAGATTTAGCAGTAGGGCAAATATGACCAGACACAAGAGAATTCATACGGGAGAGAAACCCTTCAGCTGTTCTATGTGCTTTAAAACATTTAAACAAAAGTCTCATCTGAAAGTTCACCTGGCACGTCACAGAGGGAGGAAACCCTTCAGCTGCACTCTTTGTGACAAGAGATTCATGTGGACTTTCCAGTTAGAAAGACACAAGTGTGTTGGTGGTCCTGCTTCAGAGCCTCATGAAGACCACTCTGAGCTGAACAGAGAGGCAGAAACAGGATCTGATGGAGAGGACTGTGGAGGACCAGAACAAGACGGAAACTCAGCTCTAGAGGGACATGAACATCCAGAGATCGAGGTGAAGATTGAAGAGTCCTCTGAGCCTGAGAGTGAAGACAGTCACGATAATTGGAAGGAGAGCAGAGATCATGAGTCAGCTGTGCACACTGTGGACTTCATAGAAGAAAAGATTACAAACACACACAGCTGCTCTTTCAAAAAGAAACATCATTTAACCACACACGTGAAAACGCACATGGAACAAAAACGCTTCAGCTGCTCTGAGTGTGGGAACAGATTCACATGTAAAAGATCTCTGACCAGACACATGATCATACACTCAGATGAGAAACCCTTCAGCTGTTCAGAGTGCAACAAAACATTTAATCAAAAGCACAGCCTTACACTCCACATGGCTCATCATAGAGGGGAGAAACCCTTCAGCTGCAGGATATGTGACCAAAGATTCTCTTGGCCTTTCCAGTTACAGAGACACATGCGTGTTGGCTGTCAGGCTTCAGAGTCTCATGAAGACCAAACTGAGCTGAACAGAGAGGACTGTGGAGGACCAGAACAAGACAGGAACTCTGATCCAGAGAGACATGTACAAACACAGACTGAAGTCAAGACTGAAGGAGACTCTTCTGGACCTGAGGCTGACGACTGGAGGGAGACTCGAGAATATCAGCTAGTTGTAAAATCTGAAGACTTTTATGAGGTGTAGTTCTGTTTGTTGTAAACATTCAGCTGGAGTGACCTTCACCAGGCAGGGACACACGAGGTCTGGAGAGGAAAGCTTTAACAGTCAATCTTACTGTTGAAGAATTCAAAAAGCTCTCTTACCCTTTTAGTGTTACAAATTATTTATTTAGACTTTTAAATGTCAGGTCGTCTTTAGGAATATCCATCATGTGTTGGTTTAAATGGATTCATTTCTGGATGTTTGGTAAATAAATCTGTTTTCATTTCTGTCTGTTGGAACAATGTTAACAAACTAAATGTTACTTTGACAAAGGGTCCGATTGGTGTTCAGTTATTGACAGCTTTGATGAAATCTTTGTCTTCGTTAGATTCAGAGTCCCCAGTCCAGGAGGTGGCCCTCAGGGTCCAGAGTGACCCCTGCTCTAACTTCCTGTAGCTCACTGCTTTGGGCCTGGCAGCAGTCACAGCTCCACTGATCATGGTGGCTGTTACCATGACAAACTGTGAACCTGAATCCCAGGAGGAGACGGACTGCTGTGATTGGTTAAAAGAATAAATTTTGATATTTGGTAAGACCAGGCTACGAATGGGCTTTCTGGCTCCATGTCCTATTGTTTACGGTGAGAAGGCAGACTCAGAGGGCAGAACAAACACCTAGCTGTGGGAGTGTCACCCACCTGGGGGAGGGGCTACTGCCCTTTGTGATGTCATGAAGGGGAGGGGCTACTGCCCTTTGTGATGTCATGAAGGGAACATCTCCAAACAGCCTGTTTGAGCACACATTTTCTGAGATGTGGAGCAGGCAGAAGACGGAGAGGATGGACTTTTCTCATGATTGGGGGGTTTGGAGTAGACGCATGTTAGAGTTAGAGGAACATGGAGAAATGTGTTTTACAGAATATGAGACCTTTTATGTGTTTTAAATATCAACTCCCAGCATACTTAAAACTTATCAGAACACCTATTTGTTTTTTTGAAGCAGGCTGTAAACGTGTTCATGTCTGCTGTAAAAACAGGCTGTTTGAATGGGTGTGTATGTGACTTCCTGTGCTGCTGCAGACAGCCTCTAGTGGACACTGCAGGTACTGCAGCCAGCCTCTAGTGGACACTCTAGGAACTGCAGCCAGCCTCTAGTGGACACTCCAGGAACTGCAACCAGCCTCTAGTGGACACTCCAGGAACTGCAGCCAGCCTCTAGTGGACACTCCAGGAACTGCAGCCAGCCTCTAGTGGACACTCTAGGAACTGCAGCCAGCCTCTAGTGGACACTCCAGGAACTGCAGCCAGCCTCTAGTGGACACTCCAGGAACTGCAGCCAGCCTCTAGTGGACACTCCAGGAACTGCAACCAGCCTCTAGTGGACACTCCAGGAACTGCAGGACTTTATACTTCAGCTTCATGTTTAAACAGCACAGGTTGACAATTGGTAAGTGCTTAAGCGCATGCTGTTGAATCAAAAGTCACACCGCCATCTACTGGTCTGGCATGTGTACTACAGTGAAATGTTAGCCTTTTCTGAAAAAACAAAACATTTCAGTTTTCAGAGATTATTATGTAAACGAGGCCTGAGATTGATTATTGAATTAAGTAACTCCTCAAGTGGAAAGCAATAACAAGTGCAAGACGAACCAGAGAGAGAGAGATTAAACAAGAACAGAAAGAAGAAAAAAAAGGGAACTGATCAATATGATGACCTTCTACAGGTGAGTCACTGTGTTTAAGTTTTTAAACACGAAACCTCGGGCGAACTTCGAACAGGCTTTTATTTTAGTACACAAAACACGAAGGGGTCTTACTTCCTGTGTGAATGTGACGTCAGCTCATCTCAGGGCTGCCTACATATAAACAGAGAGCGCAGAGAGGATCGTCACTTTCCACACTTTGAGTCTCCCTGCTGTTTAGTTCCTCCCCACCGAGATGTCGACACCCGAGGGGTCTCTGGCCTGCGACGGGATGTTCTTCAAACTGATAGATGACGACAGCACTTATGATGAGCCCCACCGCAGGCCAGATGTTGGACACAGCGGTAAGAAGTCAGCATGGAGAGAGACTGATGTCTGCATTCTGTCATAGTTTAAACTCTGTCATTGTTATCTCCTGTTGATCCAGTCTGATGTTTACTTCACTTCCAACCTGTTTCTAAGAGAACAGGACGCTTTAATGTAGAACCTGTCAGAGACAAGCACATGTTTCATGTGATGGAAACAGTAGATACTTGTCTTTCCCAGATGTTGGTCACAAGATTTTATTGTTTTACCTTTCGTGACTTCAGGGGCTCTAATCATCACAGAGAGCTGGCTCCGCCCCCTCCTCTCACACAGTGAGTCACTGAACATGAAGTATATGGAGCTCATAAAACAGAAGATAAATACATGCAAGTTTCCATCCAGCTTTCTGACATTAAACCCACTTCCTGTCTAATCGCTCCTGTCAGAGCAGAGAGGGAGTGAGGGGTTACTTTAGGGCGTTTTCAGGACTCTGACTCTGGACTACGTCAGAACTCTTCAGAATATTTCAATGAGCAGAGACGAGGATGTGTTTGGAGAAAGTGTTGACTCGTGAGAACATTTTTATTTTGTTGGAAATAAAAATGATTGTGGCCCCAGCACTGATTAAAGAGGCATTTAATGTGAAGAGTGAATCCAGAAACTGTGTTTCATGTTTTTCATCTTTTTATTGATGTGATTGACATTTACAGGGCTTTTTGTGACTTTGTTTTTTAAGTATTAATCAGCATGTGGAAAACTTTATTTATTATCTGTATTGATATCATGACCCCCCCCCCCCCCCCCGCCAGTCTCCCACGTCAGAGTAACACCCAGACCAAGTGGCGTAGGGTTGTACCGCCTCGCCACCATCTGCCTGGCTACGCTCTGCGGCGTCCTGCTGATCTCCATCATAGCCGTCGCTGCACACGGTGAGTACGAACACTGTCAAATCATGTCAGGCAGCACGAGAGGCGGCTGTGGCTCAGTGGTAGAGTCAGCCATATCTCAACTGGTAGGTTGGGGGTTCGGCTCCCGCAGCCACATCTGATGTGTCTTTGATCCAGACATTTAACCCCAGAGTTACTGATGGACTCTTTACTCTGCAGCAGCCTCTAGCATCAGTGTGTGAATGAGTTCATACTGATGGACTCTTCACATTCAGGTTTAATATGATCAGATATTTCTCCACATTAAAAAGGAGGAAGTTAAATCGTGGCCTTCTGCTGAACAAACATTTCAGAATGCTGACTGTGCAGATTCAGGTACGAGAAAGAGGATCTAGAGGTTTGTGCTTTGCTACGTTGACACTTCAGGCATGTTATGTAATAGAGTGACAAAGAGGTGTGTGTGTGTGTGTGTGTGTGTGTGTGTGAGAGAGAGAAGATTCTCAGGTGTTTTTATGGTCAGACGTTTGATGACAGTTTGAGGTTATGTTTTCACCTCACTGTGAGATTAGCTGCTTGTGCTTTTTAGCTTCGTCACTTTGACTCATGTGTTTCGTAGAAAGCTGAACTTTGCTCGTTTGTTCCACAGATAAAAACAAATCTCAGGATGGGACAGAGGCCGCTGCAGAGACACAGAAGCAGACACAGGACTTTAACGTGTCGGCTCTGACCGCCACCATCAGCAAACTGCAGGAGGAGAAACGAGAGCTGCAGAAAGAGAGGGACGAGCTGCAGAAAGAGAGGGACGAGCTGCAGGCCAAACTGGCCGCTAAGCCCACTGCAAAAGGTGAAGTTAGTTCCAGACACGTCAGCCTCATGGCCTCCACTGTCTGTGTTCTTCTTACTGCTTTCCTCTCTCTCAGCTCCTGACGTGCTCAAACCAACAACCAAGGCTCCCATCGTCTGCCCCGTGGACTGGCTGCTTTTCAACAACAGCTGTTACTTCATCTCCAGAAACACCAGGAGCTGGCCAGAGAGCAAGTCCTACTGTGAGAGCAAAGGAGCGTACCTGGCCATCATCCACACCGCCGAGGAGCAGGTACAAGAAGCGCCCTGACTTCCATCAACACTCGGGCTAGCAGGCTAATGCTAACGTGTGTGTGTGTGTGTGTGTGTGTGTGTGTGTGTCTCAGACTTTTCTGTGGGATCTTCTACCCAGAGGTCACTGGAACGCATACTGGTTTGGGATCACTGACGGGGACACGGAGGATCTGTGGAAGTGGGTGGACGGCAGCTCTCTGGTTGGGGGGTAGGTGGTCTTCTTTGTGGATGGAGACCGTGTCGTGTCTAAACCCTCGATGTGCAGGATCCCACCAGCTTTGAAGCCTTGAATTGAAAAACCTCCACCTGTCTCGTTTTCATAGAAACAAGCCCCCCCCCCCTTTCTGTTGCACTGCAGGTGATCCTGACCTTTGACCTCAGAGCCTTGGAAACATCTGCTTCCTGCATGTTGTCCTCTGTCTTATTCACAGCGTTCTTCTTCTTCTTCCTCTTTTTATTGGGCGCAGCTGTCGAACAATCATCAGACCCGTCTTCCTCTTTCTGAGAATATTTCTTTCCTCTTTTGTTTTCTCCACTTAAAGCTTCAGACTTCACCGTCCACTCTGTAAAAGACAAGATGGCGTGCTGGATTAGAGACGCGTTGTTATTTGTAAGTCTGACATGTTTTCCTCTCGCTCCGTAGTTTCTGGGAGGACGGCGAACCAAACAACCACATCAACGAGGACTGTGGGTACATCATCAAAACCCGAGTGTTGGAGCGAGTGGCCATCCGGAGCTGGTACGACGCCCCCTGCTTCATGAACTTACCCTTCATCTGTGAGAAAGAGATGGGCGCCGGCGCCAGCACGGCCATACCGCACTGAGACGTCCACGCCGCTCTGAGCCCGTGAGGAGAGCGTCCCGTCTGTTACGGCCCCCAGCCAGCGTGGCTCCTCCCCCTGATGGTCCGGGGCCCCAAGCGGTTGCCTGAGCTCAGAGAGAAATTCCATGATGGCCGTGCGATCTCGAACCACGATCCTGCCGACTAACATAAAGAGAATCCAACATGGCCTGATGTCTCAGCTGGTCAGCAGCTCCGAGCCGCCCGCCGTCACCGTCGGGTTTTTAAGCATAAATTAAGGAGAACTGTAATCGACATTTTCTCTCTTCGCCGTCTCTGCTCTCAAACTGCCGTCAAAAAGTTTCTTCCCCTCCATAAATACGAGCTCTTTATCATCACTCGCCATGATGTCATAACCATCACAGGTACACGCTGGTTTGTGCTTTCGCTCTTTCTCTCTGAGCTGTTTGTGAACTCCACACTGACTCATATTAAAAGCATTATGGACTAACACTGGACTTCCTGTCTTTCTTTGTCTGCCATCCTGTCGTCCTCCAGCAGGGGGCTCCACCTCCATGAACATGGTGTTGAGTCAGACTGTGCATGATGACTTTACAGCTTCTTCTTCCTCCTGGAGTTACAGCGTGCAGAGTGCCGCCATGACAGCCGAAAAGTTTCCTTCTATCTGTGGTGAAGATGTCTGACCTGAGGGAGGAGGAGGAGGTGGTGAAGTAGGAGGAGGAGGTGAAGAAGAGGAAGTAAAGGAGGAGGAGGTGGTGAAGGAGGAGGAGGTGAAGGAAGAGGTGGTGAAGTAGGAGGAGGTGAAGGAGGAGGTGGTGAAGTAGGAGGAGGTGAAGGAGGAGGAGGAGGTGAAGAAGGATGAGGAGGAGGTGAAGAAGGATGAGGAGGAGGTGAAGAAGGATGAGGAGGAAGAGGAGGAGGTGAAGGAGGAGGTGAAGAAGGATGAGGAGGAGGTGAAGGAAGAGGAGGAGGTGAAGGAGGAGGTGAAGAAGGATGAGGAGGAGGTGAAGAAGGAGGTGAAGGAGGAGCAGGAGGTGAAGGAGGAGGAGGAGGAAGAGGAGGAGGTGAAGAAGGATGAGGAGGAGGTGAAGGAGGAGGTGAAGAAGGATGAGGAGGAGGTGAAGGAGGAGGTGAAGGAGGAGGTGAAGGAGGAGCAGGAGGTGAAGGAGGAAGAGGAGGTTGTTGGGTTCGCCCTCCTGTGTTTCTCCTGAGCTCGTTACTGCAGGCAGCGATCAGGACGTCAGCTCGCCCTCTGCTGTCACAGCTCGTTAGGATTACAGGTCGACACTTGGCACAACAAGTGAGGCAGAGCAACGCCGTGTGATGTCATCGACATTAACCAATCAAGCGTTAGATTAAACGTTCATGACCCAGGGACCCTGACAGACCTCAAAGACATTCTGTGGAGAAACCATCACACTGCTCCTTATTGTGAATAACTCTGATCCTTCATCCAATCAAAACTGCTGAGTCATGAAAACCTTCCCCCGTACTGTGTGTGTGTGTGTGTGTGTGTGTGTGTGTGTGTGTGTGTGTGTGTCTGTGTGTGTGTGTGTGTGTGTGTGTGTGTGTGTGTGTGTGTGTGTGTGTGTGTGTGTGTGTGTGTGTGTGTGTGTGTGTGTGTGTGTGTGTGTGTGTGTGTGTGTGTGTGTGTGTGTGTGTGTGTGTGTGTGTGTGTGTGTGTGTGTGTGTGTGGATGGAGACATGAGCTAATCACAGCTGGTTGGTTTTTTGAAGCAGGCTGTAAACATGTTGATTCATCCTTTAGCACACCTGTGTGAGCGTGACTCATCGATGCAGCGCTCGATAACGCTGCTGTGGCCCGAGCTGAGGCTTAATCTGAAAGGCCATCGAACATCAGCAAAGATCTCAGCGTACTCCCATGATGCACTGGGGGAAATGATGGATTGGAAAGATATCAGACCAATGAGGACGAGTCTGCAGAGTAGTGAAGTCAGGAGGTAAACGTTTTAACGCAGACCAACTGGCACGTGGACGAGACAGTTTCTTATTTTGGCTGAAGACCAAGATGGAGGACATTTACAAACAGAGCTCCTTTGCATCACGCCACCTTGACTAAACGTATCGCTAAGGAAGGATGTTTCAACCTTGTTTCAGTCAACCATTGCTGTCTGAAGATTTGGAGGCTAACATTGGCGGTTGTCATATTGGAAGTGTTGTTGGTGCGCTCCATTTGACTTGGAAGTTTGACATTTACCCAGAAGCCCTCTCTTCCTGTGAAGTGAAAAACAACATGGCTGCAGGCGTCCATGTTGTTTTTTGACTTGTTATGTCCTCATAACTGGAACTCTGCCCGGCTCAGACTTCAGTGGGAGGAACCACAACTGCTAATTATGGAAATGTTTAAAGAACTCTTTGGCTTCAGAAGACAAAAACATATGAAACCCATTTTAATGGGCTTAACTTTGCTTGTTTATCTGATTGGTTGTACACAGTTCAGGTTGCCAATATCAGTCCAAAAAATTCAAAAAAGGCAAATTAGTGGCTTTGAATTTGTCTGAAAATGTCAATCTTGAAATGAGTTTGCTAGATCCCAAAATATGTCTCAATATAGTTCAAAAATACTGAAACAATAAGTCGTGACCTCCAAAAAGCGAAGAGCAGCATCACTGACGAGGTCGATGTTTCTACAGGATATTGTAATGTGGATCAATATGTAACTCTGCCACCTTGTGTATAAAATGAGTACTGCAGTCTAAACTCTAATCATCACAGAGAGCTGTCTCCCCCCTCCTCTCACACAGGTCAGCATGTGGTGGACACTGTAGCTTCAGTGTTTAGCCAGCTCTGCATGTAGAGACACTGTAGCTTCAGTGTTTAGCCAGCTCTGCATGTGGTGGACACTGTAGCTTCAGTGTTTAGCCAGCTCTGCATGTAGAGACACTGTAGCTTCAGTGTTTAGCCAGCTCTGCATGTAGAGACACTGTAGCTTCAGTGTTTAGCCAGCTCTGCATGTGGTGGACACTGTAGCTTCAGTGTTTAGCCAGCTCTGCATGTGGTGGACACTGTAGCTTCAGTGTTTAGACTGCTCTGCATGTTTCCTTCATGTCTGATCACAGAGGAAGAGAGCGTCATCATCTCACTCTCTCTCCTGCGAACCTTGAATCCAAACCTGCTCCAGGACTCCAGGACTCCAGGACTCCAGGACTCCAGGACTCCAGGACTCCAGGACTCCAGGACTCCAGGACTCCAGGACTCCAGGACTCTGCTGCCCTGACCAAACCCCAAAATAAAAGAGCACATTAACTTTTCCTTAGACGAACTCCTTCATCAGATTATGACACATGCAAAGGTCCCACCTTTCCCTAGAAGGGAAAAAAATAACAGCCTCAAATCAGATTACAGAATGTGACATGGGCGGAGCTACCGTAATAATCTCTGACTGAAGACCAATAGCAGCTCTCCTTCCTAACATGGCTCGACCAAAAAGCTCCCTTCTGTGCTGCTTTTCTGTTGGCATCCAAATTAAGCGCCCTCGTCCGTGTCTCTGCCTTTCCTGAGGCAGCAGGATTCGCTCGTTAAAAATGTCTTCCCCTGTGTTTGTCAGGGTTTTAAACTTTGACCAGTCTCCATGTTTCTGCTCTGAAACTCTGCGTTTGACTCTTGATCCACTCTTCGTCCCGCTCTCGCTGTATGTCAGGTGTGACGCACGTTTTGCCTGACCTGCTCTAATTCCCTAACGAGATTGCTCGTTCCCGGATATCCCATTAGACCCTGATTACCCGGGCTCAGCTCATTAGCACTGACAAACCAATTCGCCCGTGTCAACCTCCGCCCCAGACCATGTAGCACACTCCTGCATCCTCACATGAAACATCAATAGTACCAATAATAATAGAATAATCCTGAAACACAGTAATATGAATGAAAAGTCAGGAAGTGTCCGTGTGCTTCTTGTCGAGGACTTTAAGAAGGAGTCCGTCACTCATTGTGTGTCTCTCTCTCTTTGTACCTTTCTGTGCAGCAGCTTTGATTTCTTCTCTCTCTCTCTCATATTCTCACATTTCATCTCCACCTGTTGCCTCTCTCCCCTTTCGCCTTGTTCTTTCATTTCTTCACCTGCTCTTGTCTTTTGACCTCATAACCTGATTTTCTCCGACCAATCGGTTTACCTACCGCCTCTCGCCGTGCTCCCTCTCCCAGTCTCTCTCTCTCTCCTGCTCCTTCCCTCTCTATTTCCATCTTTGAGCTTTATCCCTTCATCCCTTATCTCCTTCATCCCCTCCAATCCTCATCTGTTCTTCACTGTGGAGGAAGGGAGAGAGAAAGAGAGAGTTTTTCACAAGTAAGCTGCTAGCAGTCTGCCGGGGGAGAGCGTCGGAGGAGCCAGCGAGCAGGTTGTGAGCTCAAGGATTGTGGAATCTAAAAAAGCTGTAAGGGAGCCGCAGAGCCGAGAGGTGTCTGGAAGCAGGAGCTGCACGGGGACAGGAGAAGAGCAGGGACCACACGTCTGTGGAAGAAAGTGAGTGTTTTATCTTCTAACTGTTGAACTTCAACTCTCCAGGTGCTGCTTCTTCTTCTTCTGCTGTTGGAGAGCCGCAGCAGGAAGTGGCGGCGCTGCATCATCTGACCATGTCAAACTTCTTCAGAGTGAAGCAGAGTTATTTTTTCTTTTTGGACGTTTTTCCTTCAGTATGCAACAAAGTGAAGTGATGAGAAGGTGTGTAGGAGGAGCTCCTCGTGCTGCAGAGATCTCAGAGTTACGAGCTCTCCTCCGAGGTTCTCTTTGCTTTTTTTAAATCATACCTTCATTTTTAATGCAAATGAGCCTTTTACACTGAAGCGTCCATTTGTCATATTGCATTTGTTTCCTTGTACAGTGAGCATATAGCAGCCTCCTGTCAGACTGCATTCAGTGTGATGATTCCTTAAACCCCTTGAAGGTGATCTTTGGATTGTGGGGAAGCTGCCAAAGAGGATTGGTGCCTCAGGTGAGGCCGCAGTAAGCTCACTGAAGGCCTCATCATCCAGACAGGGTGTAGGCCTGCTGGTGGTGGTGGTGAGGGGGGTGGGGGGGGGGGCTCTGGTTCAGGCCTCAGGTTTTGCAGCTACATCTCTGCATCCAGCTGACTCTGAGTGCAGCTGTCATGCATCATGTTTGGTGAGAGTTGTTTTTGTGCCTGTGCAAAGGTGAGAAGATGGATAAAGTGTTGGAGGACTTTATCCTTATGTAGCATTATTTGGCTCATAATGAGAGAACAGGGCCGAGGAGGAGCTGCTGACATTTGACTAAAACTGACCCTCCACATCTCGCAGCGTCCACACCTCCCTCCCCCTGCCTCTGATCCCGAGGTAAAGAGCAGTCAGTAATCGGATGACAGAAGATTTGACCGGTAAAGCTTCCCTTAAGATCTCCTGCCGGGGATTTTAAGCCCTGCAGCAACCCCCCTCTAACGCCGCCATCACCCCTCCCATGTCCTCCAGCCTGCATCCTGTCTGGGGTTCAAGCTGCACGTAGGCCTCACCCTGACCTTTCACCTCTGCTGTGAGTGCAATCCATGACACTCCCAAGCAACGTCTCTGCAGTTTATGAGGAACAATCAATCAGCTTCCCTTAACGTTGACCTCGAACAGCAGCTATCAAAATGTGTGTCGAGTTTCTCCGGCTGTTCTACAGTCAGGTGTCCTCACTCCAGGGCAGCATGACGACCTCTGAGACGCTCGGGATCATTCTAGAAAGTGATGACTGTCATATTCTCTGATCACTGATGAGGCGGTTCCTGGGGGGGTGGGGGGGGGGCATTGTGAAGCAGCACACATGGCATCTAACAACGACGCTCTCCGGCACTTTTTACACTCACTGCTTGATTATTGACATGCACCGCCCCCCCCCCCCCCCCCCCCCCCCCCGGAAGGCCAGTTGCTTTATCACTTATTCTAGTGTTCATTTAAACATCTCACCTTTGACCTTCAGTGGTTTAACGTAACATGCTGACATGCATGACACTCCTTCTTTGCTTCCTTTAACCTTTTCCGTCCTTTCCTTCTGTCCTCTGTCCTCCTGCCCCGCCTCCTCACGCTGCCCTCCTTTTCCCCGCCTCCTCCCCGTCCTCCTGCTCGTCTCTGCCTTCCTTTACATCATAATTGGACCAGTATGGCAGCTAACAGTATTACAACTTTGGTTTAGAGAGGGATTAAAGCTCAGGGCAGGTATGTGTCTAATCTTTGCTCGAGACTTGATGGTGTAAGAACAACCTAAGCGGTCCAGATCAGCGTATCAGGGTCAGCGAGTGATGGGTCTCTGTGGACCTGTTCTGGACTCCATGTTCTTTATGGAGGATCAAACGTTCCTTTAACCTGCAGAACTGACCGATCTCACCTTTCTCTTTCAGATTGAGTTTCCTTCACCGTCACTAACATCGCCTAGCAACCGTCACCATGGCAGCTGAGAAAGCTGAAATGGATGCACTGAAAAAGGAGTGCGATGGCCTCCGTGCACAGATCGAGGTGAGTGCATCCTGCAGGTCGTCGACTCTGTGAGCAGACGATAATCTGCTGATCCAGCCGCTCTGTCGGCTCCTCACAAACACGTCGTCAGGTTTTCAGGGATGTGCAGATTTACAGTTTTCTATCAGAAGAAAACGTTTGAGATAAAAAGAAGAGAATCTTTGAGTTCAGTCAAATTGTTTTATGACTTTCACTTTGAGAAGGGAAACAGTAGAGCGCTGCTGGCCTGGCCGTTTTGTCGCAGAGGTTATAGTTACAGCGTGGGTTTGAATCCGACCAATAAGAGGCAAAGAAGCCAAGATGATGATGTTGACCGTTTTCTGATATTATTAAAGAGAGCTGAATCATGACCTTTGACCTTTTTAAAGAGGAGTCACCTGCTCTGAGAACATCAAGTTAACCAGCCAATAACTGAAAGTGAAATTCATCTCTGTGCCTTCATGTCATTCCTCCGTGTGACCACCAGGCGGCCCGTAAGGCTGTGAACGACAGCAGCATGTCAGGAGCAGCAGGGGGCGTGGCCTCCGTGGGCCGGGTCCAGCTGAAACTCAGGAAGACACTCAAGGGTCACCTGGCTAAAATCTACAGCCTGCACTGGTCTGCTGACTCCAGGTGAGAGGAGGAGGGGGCGGGGCTTAACACGCTGCAGCAAATCACAGTTAAAGATGTGACGTGTAGTTGTCAGGATTTCTCCGTTGTATTGTCACGTTCCTGTCGTCCACCCGTCCTCGCCTCTGAGGTGGAGGTCGGAGCACGCCATGCATGATGATGACAGCGGTGGTCGTGGGCACGACACTGTCAAAGTTAACCACAACTCCACACTTCAGCTGATTCATTCATGTTTGTTGGAAGTCCTGCTGTGAAATATCCATATTACCGTAACAATTCTATTAGACGTCTGACGTTTCCCTCCTTCAGCCTTCATTTGAGACCGCCATCGATACGACACCTTTCATCATTTTTAAACTAAAGGCAAACCGAGAGAGAGGGAGAGACTCTGTTCTTCTGTTTTTCATCTGTAATCATCATTGAATGCTCAGAGACCTCAAACTGAGAGCACGCCTTCAGAAGCTAACCGTGCAGGGCGAGCACGCCTTCAGAAGCTAACCGTGCAGGGCGAGCACGCCTTCAGAAGCTAACCGTGCAGGGCGAGCACGCCTTCAGAAGCTAACCGTGCAGGGCGAGCACGCCTTCAGAAGCTAACCGTGCAGGGCGAGCACGCCTTCAGAGGCTAAACGTGCAGGGCGAGCACGCCTTCAGAAGCTAACCGTGCAGGGCGAGCACGCCTTCAGAAGCTAACCGTGCAGGGCGAGCACGCCTTCAGAAGCTAACCGTGCAGGGCGAGCACGCCTTCAGAAGCTAACCGTGCAGGGCGAGCACGCCTTCAGAAGCTAACCGTGCAGGGCGAGCACGCCTTCAGAAGCTAACCGTGCAGGGCGAGCACGCCTTCAGAGGCTAACCGTGCAGGGCGAGCACGCCTTCAGAAGCTAACCGTGCAGGGCGAGCACGCCTTCAGAGTCTAACCGTGCAGGGCGAGCACGCCTTCAGAAGCTAAACGTGCAGGGCGAGCACGCCTTCATAGGCTAAACGTGCAGGGCGAGCACGCCTTCAGAGGCTAAACGTGCAGGGCGAGCACGCCTTCAGAGGCTAAACGTGCAGGGCGAGCACGCCTTCAGAGGCTAAACATGCAGGGCGAGCACGCCTTCAGAGTCTAACCGTGCAGGGCGAGCACGCCTTCAGAGTCTAACCGTGCAGGGCGAGCACGCCTTCATAGGCTAAACGTGTAGGGCGAGCACGCCTTCAGAGGCTAAACATGCAGGGCGAGCACGCCTTCAGAAGCTAAACGTGCAGGGCGAGCACGCCTTCAGAGGCTAAACGTGCAGGGCGAGCACGCCTTCAGAGGCTAAACGTGCAGGGCGAGCACGCCTTCAGAGGCTAAACGTGCAGGGCGAGCACGCCTTCAGAAGCTAAACGTGCAGGGCGAGCACGCCTTCAGAGTCTAAACGTGCAGGGCGAGCACGCCTTCAGAGGCTAAACGTGCAGGGCGAGCACGCCCTCAGAGGCTAAACATGCAGGGCGAGCACGCCTTCATAGGCTAAACGTGCAGGGCGAGCACGCCTTCAGAGGCTAAACGTGCAGGGCGAGCACGCCTTCAGAGGCTAAACGTGCAGGGCGAGCACGCCTTCATAGGCTAAACATGCAGGGCGAGCACGCCTTCATAGGCTAAACGTGCAGGGCGAGCACGCCTTCATAGGCTAAACATGCAGGGCGAGCACGCCTTCATAGGCTAAACATGCAGGGCGAGCACGCCTTCATAGGCTAAACGTGCAGGGCGAGCACGCCTTCATAGGCTAACCGTGCAGGGCGAGCACGCCTTCATAGGCTAAACGTGCAGGGCGAGCACGCCTTCATAGGCTAAACGTGCAGGGCGAGCACGCCTTCAGAGGCTAAACGTGCAGGGCGAGCACGCCTTCATAGGCTAAACGTGCAGGGCGAGCACGCCTTCATAGGCTAAACATGCAGGGCGAGCACGCCTTCAGAGGCTAAACGTGCAGGGCGAGCACGCCTTCAGAGGCTAAACATGCAGGGCGAGCACGCCTTCATAGGCTAAACATGCAGGGCGAGCACGCCTTCAGAGGCTAAACGTGCAGGGCGAGCACGCCTTCAGAGGCTAAACGTGCAGGGCGAGCACGCCTTCATAGGCTAAACGTGCAGGGCGAGCACGCCTTCAGAGGCTAAACGTGCAGGGCGAGCACGCCTTCAGAGGCTAAACGTGCAGGGCGAGCACGCCTTCAGAGGCTAAACGTGCAGGGCGAGTACGCCTTCAGAGGCTAAACATGCAGGGCGAGCACGCCTTCAGAGGCTAAACGTGCAGGGCGAGCACGCCTTCAGAGGCTAAACGTGCAGGGCGAGCACGCCTTCAGAGGCTAAACATGCAGGGCGAGCACGCCTTCAGAGTCTAAACGTGCAGGGCGAGCACGCCTTCATAGGCTAAACATGCAGGGCGAGCACGCCTTCAGAAGCTAAACATGCAGGGCGAGCACGCCTTCAGAGGCTAACCGTGCAGGGCGAGCACGCCTTCAGAGGCTAAACATGCAGGGCGAGCACGCCTTCAGAGGCTAAACATGCAGGGCGAGCACGCCTTCAGAAGCTAAACATGCAGGGCGAGCACGCCTTCAGAGGCTAAACATGCAGGGCGAGCACGCCTTCAGAAGCTAAACATGCAGGGCGAGCACGCCTTCAGAGGCTAAACATGCAGGGCGAGCACGCCTTCAGAAGCTAAACATGCAGGGCGAGCACGCCTTCAGAAGCTAAACGTGCAGGGCGAGCACGCCTTCATAGGCTAAACGTGCAGGGTGAGCACGCCTTCAGAGGCTAAACGTGCAGGGCGAGCACGCCTTCATAGGCTAAACATGCAGGGCGAGCACGCCTTCATAGGCTAAACGTGCAGGGTGAGCACGCCTTCATAGGCTAAACATGCAGGGCGAGCACGCCTTCAGAGGCTAAACGTGCAGGGTGAGCACGCCTTCAGAGGCTAAACGTGCAGGGTGAGCACGCCTTCAGAGGCTAAACGTGCAGGGCGAGCACGCCTTCATAGGCTAAACATGCAGGGCGAGCACGCCTTCATAGGCTAAACGTGCAGGGTGAGCACGCCTTCAGAGGCTAAACGTGCAGGGCGAGCACGCCTTCATAGGCTAAACATGCAGGGCGAGCACGCCTTCATAGGCTAAACGTGCAGGGTGAGCACGCCTTCATAGGCTAAACATGCAGGGCGAGCACGCCTTCATAGGCTAAACGTGCAGGGCGAGCACGCCTTCAGAGTCTAACCGTGCAGGGCGAGCACGCCTTCAGAGTCTAAACGTGCAGGGTGAGCACGCCTTCAGAGGCTAAACATGCAGGGCGAGCACGCCCTCAGAGGCTAAACGTGCAGGGCGAGCACGCCTTCAGAAGCTAAACATGCAGGGCGAGCACGCCTTCATAGGCTAAACGTGCAGGGCGAGCACGCCTTCAGAGTCTAACCGTGCAGGGCGAGCACGCCTTCAGAGTCTAAACGTGCAGGGCGAGCACGCCTTCATAGGCTAAACATGCAGGGCGAGCACGCCTTCATAGGCTAAACATGCAGGGCGAGCACGCCTTCATAGGCTAAACGTGCAGGGCGAGCACGCCTTCAGAGTCTAACCGTGCAGGGCGAGCACGCCTTCAGAGTCTAAACGTGCAGGGTGAGCACGCCTTCAGAGGCTAAACATGCAGGGCGAGCACGCCTTCAGAAGCTAAACATGCAGGGCGAGCACGCCTTCAGAGGCTAAACGTGCAGGGCGAGCACGCCTTCAGAGGCTAAACGTGCAGGGCGAGCACGCCTTCAGAGGCTAAACGTGCAGGGCGAGCACGCCTTCAGAGGCTAAACATGCAGGGCGAGCACGCCCTCAGAGGCTAAACGTGCAGGGCGAGCACGCCTTCATAGGCTAAACATGCAGGGCGAGCACGCCTTCATAGGCTAAACGTGCAGGGCGAGCACGCCTTCAGAGTCTAACCGTGCAGGGCGAGCACGCCTTCAGAGTCTAAACGTGCAGGGTGAGCACGCCTTCATCGGCTAAACATGCAGGGCGAGCACGCCTTCAGAAGCTAAACGTGCAGGGCGAGGAGAAGGGACTGGGCCCTAAATATTTTGAAGCTATGGAGACTTTTGGAAGCTGCAGAAGTTCCTCTATCCAGATAAAAGAGTTGTCTATGAGCGGGTCCGTCATGAGCGACCATGTTCGCCACCTTATGGACTTAATATAAGTTAGAATGTTTTTTCAGTGACACGAGGGCGAGCAGGAAGTAAGGCCGGGAGAGGACATGGAAACTTAACCAGACTGTGTTCTCACAGCGGCCATGTTACTGTGACGTCTGGTCAGGGTGTGAGGCTACAATCGACAATTAATACAGGCAGGAAGTACGGAGACGGTCACGGATGTGTTTTTTTTCTATTTTGTAAACCCAATGTTAGTAACAGTTAAGTAATACACACGTTTCATGTGAAGACATTAAAGCATGGCGGCCATGTTGTCATGACATCAGGCTCGGGGTGGGAAGCTCGAATGTTGTCGTTGTCTTCTTGTGATGCTCCAGGATGAAGTCGTGCCAATATCAGCGACTGTTTTTGTTTCAAAGAAAGAAAGTTCACAGATGATGAAACTCAAACTCTGGAGACACAAATATAAGCTCCTTAGCTGCAGCTAAGGTTAGCATTCAGCCACTGTTCACCTTTACCTTCGAGGATCACTGATACGATATGAAAGGCATTTATAGCAGGTCTCCCGAGGAAGCAATTCACTGCAGCTCTTCTGTCACATCAACTTCCTCTTGAAGCTGAGCGTCTCTGTTCTCTGTCTCACAGGCAAATGGTGAGTGCATCACAGGACGGTAAACTGCTCATCTGGGACACCTTCACAGGAAACAAGGTGAGATCATTGTCAACTCAGCCAAACAAAACGAACCGTGACTAACGAGTCTAACTTCATCCAATCATTTTTAAAGGTCTCTCCTCCTCTTCAGGTGAAATCAGTGTCCTCGCTCCTCTTCATCATGTGTGTGAAGTGTGTTGTTGTAAATCCACTCTGATCCTGTATTTGATCATGTCTATAACCCCCTCTATTTCAGCCCTGCTCAGAACAGGCTGTTTCTGTGTCTGTAGCTTTAAATATGTAAATGAGCTGTGTCTGACCACGCCCCCTCTCTGGAAGGGCTCGGGTGTACTCGCTGCTTTCTGGCTCCATGTCCTATTGTTTACGGTGAGAAGGCAGACTCAGAGGGTAGAACAAACACCTAGCTGTGGGAGTGTCACCCACCTGGGGGAGGGGCTACTGCCCTTTGTGATGTCATAGAGGGAACATCTCCAAACGGCCTGTTTGAGCAGGCAGAAGACGGAGAGGATGGACTGTTCTCCTCATCGGGGTGTTTGGAGAGTAGAGACACGTTAGAGTTAGAGGGTGCTTGCTTTTACGTTTCTTTATGATGTTTCGATGACTCCTGAATGTGGTTCAGGTGGGAAGAACGTTTCGAATGATGGGCAAAGTAAACTAAAATGAAACTTGCTCTGTGATCCGGGTTGTTTTGGTGGATTTTAGGGAGGAATTAACAGGACACAGGACCAAACCTTCAGAACTAGAAGAAGCCAGAGGAGTAAGCACAAAGAGTCCTTTAATGTTTGATCTCGTGTCCATCAATCAATCTATCTATCTATCTATCTATCTATCTATCTATCTATCTATCTATCTATCTATCTATCTATCTATCTATCTATCTATCCATCCATCCATCCATCCATCCATCCATCCATCCATCCATCCATCCATCCATCCATCCATCCATCCATCCATCCATCCATCCATCTATCTATCTATCTAATCTGTTTTGAAGTTCAACAGAGTCTGTGATTGGTCGACTTAGTTTGCCCTTCCTGCTGGAGCGTCTTATCCTGGAATAACTAGCTTAGCCCGGATTTCAGTGATGAGTTAAGAATCAAGTGATGTTTTGACCTTTGTTTCCACGCCATCAGAATGAAGTCACCATGGCTGCAGTTTAAAATGTTGTCAATCACTGATGTCGAGGTGCATGTCGATCTTTCCGCTGGTGAACTCTGCTTTGACACACACTGTACGGTTTCTCGTCTCCAGTTGGTGGCCGTGCCACTGAAGTCAGCCTGGGTGATGAGTGTCGCCTTCGCCCCCTCTGGTAACCTGGTGGCCAGCGGTGGTCTGGACAACATGTGCACGGTGTACAACATCAAGGCTGCCAGCCCCAAGACCCTCAGGGAGCTGGACGCACACACAGGTGACCACCATGCTCGCCAGAACCATAACGCCTCCAAGAGGGCTGAAAAGAATCTGACGTCACGGTTCAAACTGTTTGTGTTTCTCTTCTGCTCAGGTTATCTGTCCTGCGCCCGTTTCCTCAGCGACTCTGAGATCCTGACAGCCTCTGGCGACACCACCTGGTGAGTTAGAAGGCTATCAGGATATCTATTGTCTTTTTAGTGATTGTTGTAAAAACAATTTAAGGATGTTCAGCAGCTCCCAGAACACAAAAGACATGCCCAAAAAGAAACCTCATTCATATTTTTTTAACTACCTCTGTTACACCTCTGTTACTACCTCTGTTACTACCTCTGTTACTACCTATGTTACTACTTCTGTTACTACCTCTGTTACTACCTATGTTACTACTTCTGTCACTACCTCTGTCACTACCTCTGTCACTACCTCTGTCACTACCTCTTTTACTACCTCTGTTACTACCTCTGTCACTACCTCTGTCACTACCTCTTTTACTACCTCTGTTACTACCTCTGTCACTACCTCTGTCACTACCTCTTTTACTACCTCTGTTACTACCTCTGTCACTACCTCTGTCACTACCTCTGTCACTACCTCTTTTACTACCTCTGTTACTACCTCTGTTACTACTTCTGTTACTACCTCTGTTACTACCTCTGTCACTACCTCTGTCACTACCTCTGTCACTACCTCTTTTACTACCTCTGTTACTACCTCTGTTACTACTTCTGTTACACCTCTTTTACTACCTCTTTTACTACCTCTGTTACTACTTCTGTTACACCTCTGTTACTACTTCTGTTACTACCTCTGTCACTACCTCTGTCACTACCTCTGTCACTACCTCTGTCACTACCTCTGTTACACCTCTGTTACTACTTCTGTTACTACCTCTGTTACTACTTCTGTTACTACCTCTGTTACTACCTCTGTTACTACCTCTGTCACTACTTCTGTTACTACCTCTGTTACTACCTCTGTTACTACCTATGTTACTACCTCTGTCACTACCTCTGTTACTACTTCTGTTACTACCTCTGTTACTACCTCTGTTACTACCTCTGTCACTACCTCTGTTACTACTTCTGTTACTACCTCTGTTACTACCTCTGTTACTACCTCTGTTACACCTGATTCATATTTAGTAGAACAATCACTCTTAATCTTGTGATCGCTCCCTTGATGATTTATGTCTCCCTCTGTCGCCTCGTTTAAACATGGACCTTCACTCCTCTCCTTCAGCTGCCTGTGGGATCTGGAGACCGGAAAGCAGAAGATCATCTTCACCAACCACATCGGGGACTGCATGTCTCTGGCTCTGTCTGCTGACATGAACACCTTCATCTCTGGAGCCTGCGACTCTCTGGCCAAGCTTTGGGACCTGAGGGAAGGGACCTGCAAGCAGACCTTTTCTGGACACACCAGCGACATCAATGCCATCAATGTAAGCAAAACACACACACACACACACACACAAACACACAGACAATAATACAGACGCACAAAAGCAAACATAGCCACACTCAACCGCCATACTGGTTTCAGCATTACATATTGTCTCTGTTACCCCTCTGTTACTACCTCTGTTACTACCTCTGTTACTACCTTTGTTACTCCTCTGTTACTACCTTTGTTACTCCTCTGTTACCCCTCTGTTACTACCTTTGTTACTCCTCTGTTACCCCTCTGTTACCCCTCTGTTACCACCTCTGTTACTACCTTTGTTACTACTTCTGTTACTCCTCTGTTACCCCTCTGTTACCCCTCTGTTACTCCTCTGTTACCCCTCTGTTACCCCTCTGTTACCCCTCTGTTACTACCTCTGTTACTCCTCTGTTACCCCTCTGTTACTCCTCTGTTACCCCTCTGTTACTACCTCTGTTACCCCTCTGTTACTACCTCTGTTACCCCTCTGTTACTACCTCTGTTACTCCTCTGTTACCCCTCTGTTACTACCTCTGTTACTACCTCTGTTACCCCTCTGTTACTACCTCTGTTACCCCTCTGTTACTACCTCTGTTACCCCTCTGTAACCCCTCTGTTACTACCTCTGTTACTCCTCTGTTACCCCTCGGTTACCCCTCTGTTACTACCTCTGTTACTACCTCTGTTACCCCTCTGTAACCCCTCTGTTACTACCTCTGTTACTCCTCTGTTACTCCTCTGTTACTCCTCTGTTACTACCTCTGTTACTCCTCTGTTACCCCTCTGTTACTACCTCTGTTACTACCTCTGTTACCCCTCTGTAACCCCTCTGTTACTACCTCTGTTACTACCTCTGTTACTCCTCTGTTACCCCTCTGTTACCCCTCTGTTACTCCTCTGTTACTCCTCTGTAACCCCTCTGTTACTACCTCTGTTACTCCTCTGTAACCCCTCTGTTACCCCTCTGTTACTACCTCTGTTACTCCTCTGTTACCCCTCTGTTACCCCTCTGTTACTACCTCTGTTACTACCTCTGTTACTCCTCTGTTACTCCTCTGTTACCCCTCTGTAACCCCTCTGTTACTACCTCTGTTACTACCTCTGTTACTCCTCTGTTACCCCTCTGTAACCCCTCTGTTACTACCTCTGTTACTCCTCTGTAACCCCTCTGTTACCCCTCTGTAACCCCTCTGTTACCCCTCTGTTACTACCTCTGTTACTACCTCTGTTACTACCTCTGTTACTCCTCTGTTACCCCTGTTACCCCTCTGTTACTCCTCTGTTACTCCTCTGTTACCCCTCTGTTACCCCTCTGTAACCCCTCTGTTACCCCTCTGTTACCCCTCTGTTACTCCTCTGTAACCCCTCTGTTACTCCTCTGTTACTCCTCTGTTACCCCTCTGTTACTCCTCTGTTACTCCTCTGTTACTCCTCTGTTACCCCTCTGTTACCCCTCTGTTACCCCTCTGTTACTCCTCTGTTACCCCTCTGTTACCCCTCTGTTACTACCTAATGGTATTTTTCTCTCCCTGATGATGAATTCTATTGATCAGTTAAACATGAGGCTGTCTCCTTCTCTCCCCTCTTCAGTTCTTCCCCAATGGAAACGCCATTGTCACAGGCTCGGACGACTGCAGCTGCAAGATGTATGACCTGCGCTCTGACCAGGAGGTGATCGGTTACCAGGACACCAGCCTCAACGCTGGCGTCACGTCTTTGGCTCTATCCAACTCAGGCCGACTCATTTTTGCAGGATATGACGACTTCAACTGCCACATCTGGGACTCACTGAAGGGAGAGAAAGTCGGTGAGTGGAGAATAGCAGCTTTCCGTACAGAGACAGTTTGTCACGTTAACTTCTAATACAGGAATGCAACCCCTCCGCTACAGACTCAATGTGCCAGTAAACAACTTCATTTATAATTCATAAATGGGTTTATGGTGCCTGTAATAGCACAAATACGGAAGCAGGCGTAAAGTGGTCACGCCGGTCCGTCTTACCCCACCTCTCCTTGACCATGTACCAATCAGAAGCAGGCAGGTGATTGATGGCACGGAGAGGTCTCAGAGTGGTCGTTATAAAAACTCTTCAGTTATCACGTATTTACTCTACAGGTGTGATTAGCTCATGTCTCCATCCACACACACTGTACGGGGGGAATGTTTTGATGACTCAGCAGTTTTGATTGGATGAAGGATCAGAGTTATTCACAATAAGGCGTGTAGCTGAGCTGATTGACAGGTGGGCGCCGTGTAACGGTTTGTCAGGAGGCTTAAAACCCGCCTCAGCTCTCAGCCTGTCGTTAGCTTGACTCAAAGTTAGCCTGAGACAGCGTATAAAGACGCTCCAGCGCCCCCTGCAGGAACAGATGGGGGACATAATTCAGGCTTCAAACATTAGTATAAACAGTCTGTGATTCCAACAGAGAGAAGTCTGTTCGTCCTAAATCTGAATGATGTTCCATCTTTTTTTTAAACGTAACCTTTTCCGTTTATTTCTTGCTTTTTCATCTTCCCTTCTTTTGCATTTCGTCCCCTTTTTCCCTCTCCTCACCTCCTCCCCTCCTCACCTCCTCCTCTCCTCACCTCCTCCCCTCCTCCTCTCCTCACCTCCTCCTCTCCTCACCTCCTGCTCTCCTCACCTCCTCCCCTCCTCCTCTCCTCCTCTCCTCACCTCCTCCCCTCCTCAGGTGTGCTGTCCGGCCATGACAACAGGGTGAGCTGCACCGGCGTCCCTGAGGATGGTATGGGCGTCTGCACAGGATCCTGGGACAGCTTCCTCAAACTGTGGAATTGAGGCGTCCCTGCGGAGGAACAAAACACTAGGAGGAGGAAGAGGAGGAAGAGGAGAGGAAGATGAGGAAAAGGGTGAAGATAGGAAGGAGAAGATGACGCAGGGAATGAAGTGAGGGTGGAGGATAATAGGTGCATATATTTGAGCCCAGATCTCCTTCTCTTCCTCTCCCTTTACTCTTCTTCCTCAGTCATGTATGCAAATATTGAGAGGCTGCGAGTGAGTCACGTTGTATAAATGGCATCAGGTAAACGGAGCACGATGCATCCCGCTGTATGTGCAGGAGAGTTTTATTGTTGTCGAGACCATTTAAACGCGAAGAGATAAAAAAAATAAGAAATAGCACATTATTCAAACTGATAACCGCGCAGGGAAGAAGCTCTTACGAGAATGTCACGTAAACACGTTTAGATTTTTGACACTAAAAAGAGAGAGGAGACGTGAATATTGAAAATAAGACTGTAGCTTTACAGATTTATTTTTATTGTCTTTCAGATCTTGGACCTGTAAAAGAGCCCTGCACTTATTTAGATGGTTATGTAAATGATTTGTATTTTATAGTTTAACACGTTAGCTTGGAGAGTTCATGTACAGTGTCTTTATTTTTATTCTATTTTTGCGGCTGCACACATCCAGAGTATTCTGTATGTGTGTATACAGTAGAGCTGCCATTTTGGTTCCACTGCTAACAACAGGCAGACTTTGATCCAAGATGGCTGCCACTGTTTCCCCCGTCTGCGCAAGAATCCGCTGGTTAGAGAAGGTTCAAGGTACAGCCAGGCCGTCCCTCTGTAAACACCTGTAAAGTGTATTTTACTCCCCTGGGTTCAGCTGCATTTTGTAGGACTTTTACACTTGTGCAGTTCCTCTGTAAAAAGACCAAATGTTTGTTGACAATCTTTCTAATAAACATAGAATTCTGCATATACACCATGTTGGAGCCTGGCTGTTTGTGTGTGTCAAATGATTTACACATGAAGGAGTTTGAAGCAGGTCACAATCTCCACTGTGTCACAAAGCAGAACACTCTCCAACCCAAAGAGAGACTGGTTTTATATGCAAGGTCAACGGACCAATCAGAGAGCTGCTCTCTTCCTGTGTGATCATGAAGGAAACCTGCTGTGTTGAAGCTTCTCTGACAACAATGCAGCAGCCAGTATGTCCTCCTTCTAACTTTAGATTCTGCTCCTGAATGCTCTGGATCTGATTGGACCAGAGAAGGTAGGCGGGGCTTTGAAGGTACTGGACTGGTGACCAGGTTACGGACTGCGCCTTTAAAAGTATTTCAAAGATGAAAACATTTCAAAGAGCTAATTTGAGGTGCTGAATAAAGCAGCCCTGGAGACTGAAGTCTTCACCTCCATGACCTCTGGGCTGCTGCACCCGGTCTGATAAAAGACCAAAATCCAGACATGACATGCCGCTGATTGCAGCACGAGCATGCATCCTGTTCACACACATGAAGAATATATCAGGTGAGTTATAAAACCAGTGGTTGCACAGCTGAAGCCAGAATCACCGTTTTTAATGTCCTTGGTGGCTGTTTCATGAAACATGATGGACCAGGAGCGTGTCAGTCATGAAACATGATGGACCAGGAGCGTGTCAGTCATGAAACATGATGGACCAGGAGCGTGTCAGTCATGAAACATGATGGACCAGGAGCGTGTCAGTCATGAAACCACAGGTGAAGGGAAGGTTTTAACATCCTGAAATAAACAGACACCGTGTGACGTGTTTCTGTTTATTGCAGAAGAAGAAGAAGCATACAAACAGTGACGATGATATGAAGTGATTATTGCTGAGATTAGTTTAGTTTGAGTTTTTTTGGTGGACAACCCACTTTTACCTCAAAAAAGCAGCTTTAGCTTTTGCAGCTAATTTCCAGCTGCCAGTTGTGAATCTGCAACCTGAAGTGCATAATGAAAGATTCAAATACAATAAATAACATTTGTATTCATATTCACGTGTTTGTATACCATAAGAACTACTGCTGATGTATGAACCCACAGAATATCACCACCTAGTGTCCAAATAAAGTCCATCAATCAGCCACACCAGCAGGTGGCGCTAATGCTTCATGACGCTGTTTGACTTCCATGAACACAAACACGAACGAGTGTTTACCGTGTTCACATATTTCCCACAGCCCGTGAAGTACACACCTGCTCCTGCAGTCTGAGCCCGCCCCCCCGGACCTCCTCGTCTCTCCTCTCCGGGTCTCCGCCACCCTCAGCCGGCCATGACGCTCCGCAGGTTCTTCGTGGGAGGAAACTGGAAGATGAACGGAAGCAGGGAGAGTCTGGGAGAGCTGATCCGGACCCTGAACTCCGCCGGTCTGGACCAGCACACCGGTAACTCTCTTCATATATTCATGCATCTGTTAGTCCCGTCAGTCAAAGTGACCGGTACCAGAGGAAACTCACAAACACGAAGATGCTGCAGCGCAGATGACACGGTGACATTGAGGTGACGTCATTAGGATGCGTTACGTAAGCGCTCTGACGTAGTTTGTTTTATCCTCCTCACAGGTAATTATTCTTCCGGTCCTCTGCGGAAGTTTGCTTCATTCAATGACACTAAATATATCATTTAGCGAAATAAAGACTTGAACATTTAAAGAACCAATCAGAGAGCTGCTCTCTTCCTCTGAGATCAATCAGCCAATCAGAGAGCTGCTCTCTTCCTCTGTGATGATGACGGGAACATGCTGTGTTGAAGCTTTTGCAGCAGCCAGTATGTCCTGTGCTTTTGAAACATGGAGAGAGGTTAGAACGCAGAAAGCTTTACAGACCCATGCAGAGCTGGCTAAACACTGAAGCTACAGTGTCTCTACATGCAGAGCTGGCTAAACACTGAAGCTACAGTGTCCACCACATGCAGAGCTGGCTAAACACTGAAGCTACAGTGTCCACCACATGCAGAGCTGGCTAAACACTGAAGCTACAGTGTCCACCACATGCAGAGCTGGCTAAACACTGAAGCTACAGTGTCTCTACATGCAGAGCTGGCTAAACACTGAAGCTACAGTGTCTCTACATGCAGAGCTGGCTAAACACTGAAGCTACAGTGTCTCTACATGCAGAGCTGGCTAAACACTGAAGCTACAGTGTCTCTACATGCAGAGCTGGCTAAACACTGAAGCTACAGTGTCCACCACATGCAGAGCTGGCTAAACACTGAAGCTACAGTGTCCACCACATGCAGAGCTGGCTAAACACTGAAGCTACAGTGTCCACCACATGCAGAGCTGGCTAAACACTGAAGCTACAGTGTCCACCACATGCAGAGCTGGCTAAACACTGAAGCTACAGTGTCTCTACATGCAGAGCTGGCTAAACACTGAAGCTACAGTGTCCACCCCATACAGAGCTGTGTGAGCATCCACTCTCAGTCAGGTCTTCTTCAGTACCAACATGTAGACTTGTGTTTCAGAGGTGGTGTGCGGGGCTCCCTCCATCTACCTGGACTTCGCCCGGTCCAGTCTGGATCCACGGATCGGGGTGGCTGCTCAGAACTGTTACAAGGTGGCGAAGGGAGCGTTTACGGGAGAAATCAGGTACCGCCCTTGGAAATCCACGTTTTTAGAATCCCGAGGATAATATGATGAGGTCTGTAACGAGTTTCTTCTCCCTCCAGTCCGGACATGATTAAGGACTGCGGGGTCGACTGGGTGATCCTGGGACACTCTGAGCGCCGTCATGTTTTTGGTGAGAGTGACGAGCTGATTGGTCAGAAGGTGAGACACCTCATCAAGTGTGTGTTGTTCTTTTTGGCTCTGTCCATCCCCAGCTCATCACACATGTTTTCTTTTGTCAGGTGGCTCACGCTCTGGAGAGCGGGCTGGGCGTGATCGCCTGCATCGGGGAGAAGCTGGAGGAGCGGGAGGCGGGCACCACGGAAGAAATCGTCTACAACCAGACGCAGGTGATCGCAGGTGAGCGGAGGAAACGTCTTCTTTCAAACATCCTGGAGATAGTTGCACTCATGTTCATGTGTGTGTGCGTGCGTGTGTGTGTGTGTGTGTGTGTGTGTGTGTGTGTGTGTGTGTGTGTGTGTGTGTGTGTGTGTGTGTGTGTGTGTGTGTGTGTGTGTAGACAGCGTGAAGGACTGGGGGAAAGTGGTGCTGGCGTACGAGCCTGTGTGGGCCATTGGCACAGGCAAGACAGCTACACCTGAACAGGTAGCACCTCCCACACACCTGTATCTGTTTCCTGCGCACACACACACACACACACACACACACACACACACACACACACACACACACACACATAATACTCTTGTGACCCTAACTCCAACTTGTGTGTGTCTCTAGGCTCAGGAGGTCCATGAGAAGTTGAGGGCGTGGCTCAGAGCCAACGTGTCGGACGAAGTGGCGGACTCTGTGCGCATCATCTACGGAGGTGAGAGAGCGGTTTTCCCTCAGCGTCGGGTAGAGAGTGACGTCTCTGTCTGTCTGAATTTTAAAGTCCGGTTAGCAACGTTAGCATCAGTGCTAGTTTGGTTACGTTTGCCATCGCACTAATCTCATGTCAATTAAAGGACATGATGACGTCACACATCAGCGTGACCATACAACAACAAATCTCTGTTTTGCCGTTGACACAGAAACGTCTTCACCCTGAAACACGTTTAATGAACATTAAAAACTGACCTGACCACTTGGTGTCTGACCTTTGACCTGCAGGTTCTGTGACGGCAGCAAACTGCAGAGAGCTGGCGTCTCAGGACGACTTGGACGGCTTCCTGGTGGGCGGAGCTTCTCTGAAAGCAGAGTTTGTTGACATCATCAACGCTCAAGCATAAGAGACACCGAAGATGACTCCACGAAGACGAAAAACACACACACACGTCTCCATGGTGACGATAGAAGCGCACACACACACACACACACACACTGTCTCCATGGTGACGATAGAAGCACGCACACACACACACACACACACACACACGTCTCCATGGTGACGATAGAAGCACGCACACACACACACACACACACACACACACACTGTCTCCATGGTGACGATAGTAGCACACCCCGTCCTTCGGTCACCGTGGTTGAGCGGAGCGGGCTGACTGACGCTTCAGAGAAGCTTTGCGATCTTGCGGGGTGCGCGGGGTGGGAGGAGTCTCTCACAGTCAATAAGTGACCACCACGATCAGTGTGAAATGAGGATCAGTCAGCCCGAGTCGCTCTTTGTTCTTCATGTTTGAGACGTTCTGCTGAGAGGGCGGAGTCAGAATAGACCTTACTGCTGTGATGTCACACACGCTTGACCAACTTCCTGAATAAAGAATGGAAACAAGAGAGATGTTGAGTTTCTGTTTCTCAGACTTCATGACTGACCAACATGTCAACCACAACGAGCTGCTGCTTTCTTCCTCTTGCCCGCTTTCTTCTGTGATAAAGGAACAATGTGTCAGATTTAAGAAGAAATGATCTGAATAAGGCAGTTTAACATCAGGCATGATTGTTTCATACTGCACCTCTGGTCACTTCCTGTCAGCTCCTCTGGTCACTTCCTGTCAGCTCCTGTGGTCACTTCCTGTCGGCTCCTGTGGTCACTTCCTGTCAGCTCCTGTGGTCACTTCCTGTCGGCTCCTGTGGCCACTTCCTGTCGGCTCCTGTGGTCACTTCCTGTCGGCTCCTGTGGTCACTTCCTGTCGGCTCCTGTGGTCACTTCCTGTCAGCTCCTGTGGTCACTTCCTGTCGGCTCCTGTGGTCACTTCCTGTCGGCTCCTGTGGTCACTTCCTGTCGGCTCCTGTGGTCACTTCCTGTCAGCTCCTGTGGTCACTTCCTGTCAGCCCCTGTGGTCACTTCCTGTCAGCTCCTGTGTGGAGTTGGTCTCTTTGGATAAAAGCGTGTGCGACTGATCGAACACTTGATGGCTTGATGCTGAAACAGTGACATCACTGCGCTCTCTCCTTGTTTTTGTTTGTTGTAGTAAAAAAAAAACAGTGAACTAGACATGAACCAAAGCCAACAAAAGAGACGAGACATGAGCTGTGATTGAAATTATTAAATACTTTTATTTCACATCTTTTCAATGACGAGCGTTCAGTTTTATTCTCTTCTTGTTTTTGGGACACAACTAATCTAAAGACGTTCAGGAGGAACAGAAGGAGTGAAGCAACTCTTCTTCTTCTTTTCTGAAGGCGGGACTTCAAGCATGAATCACACCAGAGCGGGTTAGAAACTAAGAGACGGACACGACGGGGGGGGGGGGGGGGGGGGGGGGGGGGGGAGTGCAGGTCTGTCAGTGCCACACAGCTGAGTGTGCATGTGTTCAGGTGTGTGTGTGTGTGTGTTGTTTGTCACTCAGTCCCTGAAGCAGCTGTTTGTGTGTTTCTCATCATCATACTCACTCTATGTTACTCTATCTCTACGTACTAACCTGTACATGAACCCTTTAAAACTACTGTAACAGTGCATGTCTGGCTTGTGACATTTTTAAGGTGTTCCCCTGCGTGGGCATCTGCGTACTCGAAGAGTGTGTGTGTGTGTGTGTGTGTGTGTGTGTGTGTGTGTGTGTGTGTGTGTGTGTGTGTGTGTGTGTGTGTGTGTGTGTGTGTGTGTGTGTGTGTGTGTGTGTGTGTGTGTGTGTGTGTGTGTGTGTGTGTGTGTGTGTGTGTGTGTGTGTGTGTGTGTGTGTGTGTGCATACATACATACAGCATCACCTCCCTACCTACAAGTCCAGTGCATAATGAATTTTATTAATATTATATTTTTTTGCTTGGCTCTGTAGCTCCTGTGTGTCGAGTAATCATTCACTGTACATGGCTCTGTGTGTGTGTGTGTGTGTGTGTGTGTGTGTGTGTGTGTGTGTGTGTGTGTGTGTGTGTGCGTGCGTGTGTGTGTCATTCATGTGTCCGTCAGCCTCACAGAGCGCTCGGGTTCCTGAAGTTATGGCCTGCAAAGCGTGCCTGGTCACCAAGCTCCTCCTCGATCCTGCAGAGGCAAGAGAGAGGAAGAGAGAAGCTCAAACTGCAGTTCCTCGACTGACCACAAGAGGCTTGCTCTGAAAATGAGCCATTCCCGTCAGGCGCCGTATTTGAACACCAAACATTAGCATTTGAATATTAAACAGCGTGGTGCCATTGGCCTAATGCTGTGACCTATGACCTGGAAGTAAACAACAGGAAGTGGAAGAATGGCGTCACACTTTGACAGCATGTTGATCTTTAAAATGAAGACAAAGTTAAATGTCGGCGTGATGTGTACGCACCTGTATCTCAGGCATGCTAACGTTAGACTGCAACGACGACTGAAGGCTAGTGTTGTTAGCAATGCTAACGTTAGCCACACTTCTTTTCTTTGATTCACTTCATTTTAAACGGAGCAAACAGCAGTGAGTCCAGTTCAGGACAGTTAGCAGCTAACGCATAACGCGCCCACATGTTCATAATGAAGCTAACACTGAATCCTGCGTCGCTCCCTGCAGATTAAATCTGTCAATAAAACATCTCCTGACACTGTCAGTGTGACAACATGCTGTAGTATCACTTTACTCAGCTCTGTGTGTGTGTGTGTGTGTGTGTGTGTGTGTGTGTGTGTGTGTGTGTCTGCACTGATTAGTGTTTATCGCTGCTTAAAGCTCCTGTAAGCCTCTTCCCTCCTCCTCCTCCTCCTCCTGCGCCTCCTCAGCAGAGCAATGGGATTACAATGCTGAGCTGATCCCTCCTCCTCCTCTTCCTCCTCCCTCTCCTCCTCCCCTCCTCCTCCTCCCTCTCCTCCTCTTCTTCCTCCTCCTCCTCCTCCCTCTCCTCCTCCTCCTCCTCCCTCTGCTCCTCCACCTCCTCCTCCTCCCTCTGCTCCTCCTCCTTGGACTCATATTGTGACACCTGCTCTCTCCTGTCTCGTCAGTTAGCCCTGTGTTGCAGTTCCCTGAGTGTCCACTTGAGGCTGCCTCCAACAGTGAGTCAGTGCTCATAGAGCTCCATGTTAACGGAGAATGAGACTTTATTATTGTGTTATTGTTTTGTACTCATTCAGTGTTTTATGGGTTTATTGTGACGCTCTTTGATATGCTAACGGTGAGTCTCCTGGACATGAGGCTGACAGATGTCTGAGCGCAGGGGTCAAGGTTCACATGTGATGTTACGGTGCAGTCCTGGATTCATACTGACCTCATGAGCTGGTTGTACTTGGCGAGCCGCTCAGATCTGCAGGGGGCGCCAGTCTTAATCTGCAGCACACAGACATCAAACATTATGAAAAGGGCTATATAAGGCTCAAGCTGCCCTGTGTGGACAGGTACACCACGTACCTGTCCTGTGCAGAGGCCGACGACCAGGTCAGCGATGAAGGTGTCCTCCGTCTCTCCGGAGCGATGGCTAACCATCACACCCCAACCGTTCGCCTGAGCCAGTTTACACCTGAGAGAACGAGACACGAGCGTAGATCGACTGTTTTATATCTTCATCCTCTTCATTTAGGGTTAGGGTTAGCAAACACAGCACATGGGAAGGGTATTAGAGGCACTTCAGTTGTTCTCGAGGCAGCCTACAGACCACGTCCATCATCCTCCATGTTTGTTAAAGATCCGTACATTCACAGAGGTCTGTGGATTGTTCCCACAGGTGTGTGTTGTTCAGTGAGTGCCATCAGAGAGAGCGCTGTGTCATGCACTGGTTGCATAATATTCTGTTTCCTAGATTGGAAACAAGAAGAAGGTGTGTGTGTTTGACCCAAATCCCGCTCACTGTGCTGGATCAGCGATGTCACATGAAGATTGAAAAGATGGAAACAGCTCTGTTTCTGACTTTAAACCTTCATCCTCTCTTCTCTCAGCCTAACCCCACCTGTGGTCACGGTGCACAATGTGAACTTCACATAATCGTGCTCAGATGAATTCTGGCTGTGAACTCTCTGTAACAGCAGGGTCAGGCTTTGAGCCGGTTCTGTTTCCTTTCCTGTCATCGTGGTTTGTTATGGCTTCATCTTCGCTGACAGCCTCCTGCTGCTGTGACCCGGCCTCACTGTGTGTGTTTAAGACTAAAAACACACACACTGTTTTATGAGAGCTGAATCGCTCCATTTGATTGACAGCTAATCTTCATCCTGTCACTTCCTGTCCTTCATTAATCTTCTGTAAAGGTCCTCATCTCTGAAACAAGGTCAACATGGCCGACAGGTAATGAGTAATGTGACGAACATCATGCTGTCTTTGTGTGTGTGTGTGTGTGTGTGTGTGTGTGTGTGTGTGTGTGTGTGTGTGTGTGTGTGTGTGTGTGTGTGTGTGTGTGTGTGTGTGTGTGTGTGTGTGTGTGTGTGTGTGTGTGTGTGTGTGTGTGTGTGTGTGTGTGTGTGTGTGTGTGTGTGTGTGTGTTAGCATGTGACTGACTGGGCTGCTAGCGCTCTCTGAGGGCTATGATGGACGACCTTCATCTTCTTTGGCAAGGTCAAGTTCACTTGCTGGCCCGGAGGCGGACATCTTTTATGTTGTTGTTCGTCCTGATTTAAAGAAGGATTGCGTGGCTTCAGCGCGAGCTACACCTGTGTAAACGAGTCAAAACAACGTTTAATTCACAAAGCACACCGAGTGTTCTGTTAAGGCAGGTTACACCGTGTCCAATCAGCTTGCTCATCGCCTACGCTCGCTGTCCACACTGAATCAATCAAAATATTTACATGTCTGTCGCCGGTGGCACAGCGGCAGTGCGCGCGACCCCATGTATTGAGGCTCAGTCCTCGCGAGCGGGCGGCCCGGGTTCGCGTCCGGCCTGTGTGCCTATTTCCCGCATGTCTCTCCCCGCTCTCTCTCCCCCTTTCCGACTCTGTCCACTGTCTCAAATAAAGGCAAAAAGGCCAAAAATAAAACTTAAAAAAAAAATATTTACATGTCTGTTCGGTGAATTGTAGTTTTCTCTTTTAAACTTTACAACATGTGGTGCTTTTATTTTGAAGGTGGACATACTAAAATGTGGCGCTTTTATTTTGAATCTGGCCAAAGAGGGACTTTTATTTTGAAGGCGGAAAAAATGAAGTGATATGCTTTGTATTGAGGAGCATGACATTTAGAGGCTCACTGATAAACTCTTGGCACAGTTCCCCCCTCCCTCAAAAAGCTGGAACAATCTTTAAAGCAGACGTACGCCTGGATGGCCTCGGTGACCGAGCCGATCTGGTTGACTTTGAGCAGCAGACAGTTGCAGGCTCGCTCCTCTGCAGCCTTCTCTATCCTCTTGGGGTTGGTCACCGTCAGGTCGTCACCCACAACCTGGATCCCCACCTGCGCCGTCAGACGGGACCAGGCCTCCCAGTCGTCCTGGTCGAACGGGTCCTCGATGGACACCACTGGCACGGAGAAAACATCACTTAAGTTTGAAATGAAAGTCCTTTTCTGTGATCGACTAAAAGAACCGAAAAACCCACCT
The DNA here is from genome assembly GCF_947650265.1 of Symphodus melops. Lineage (NCBI taxonomy): Eukaryota > Metazoa > Chordata > Actinopteri > Labriformes > Labridae > Symphodus > Symphodus melops. The sequence goes on from NC_136708.1 coordinate 22,968,864, forward strand.
GGGTAGTTGTTGACGAAGTCTTGGTAGATGTCGGCCAGCTCCTCTCCAGAGATGTGTCTGTCTGAATCTGGAGGAGATTTAAAGTCCAGGTCGTATTTCCCGTCACGGTAAAACTCGGAGGCGGCCACATCCATCCCGACCACCACCTTCTCTGTGAAGCCAGCCTTCTCGATAGCCGTCTGCAGCAGGTCCAGAGCTGAGGACGAATCGGAGACGTCAGGTGAGAAGACACAATGACAAAGAACTGATTCACTTTCCCTTGATAACAAACATGCTCAGTTTGGGGTTATTGATGACCTCACACGGGGCACCAATTATGTTGGGTAGTATTGGTATTGGTATTAGGAGTTTTGTTTGAGGAACATGAAGGGTTAAAGAAACTCTTTCTACTCTATGAGGTGAGACGACAGACTCACTGTCGTCAGGTTCTGATTGGCCTTGATGAAGATGTCAAGGCCATGTCTCCTGTGCTGACTCACCTTCAGAGGTAGTTTGATATTCTTCCTGTTCTTTCTTGTGTGATGTGTGTGTTTAAATCTGTATAAATATTGTTGATGGCTAATAACCAAATCAGCTACGGAGTAAATTAACAGAATTTTTACTCAGTAAACAACACTGTAAATCTTTCATAAAGCCATGAATGTAGGATGAATATGAGCATTTTACTGACACGATAACAGAACATCATGATAGATCTGACAATCTGAAGTCCCTCACCTTCACTGTTCTCCAGGATGTTGGGAGCAAATCCTCCCTCGTCACCCACATTGGTGGCATCCTGTCCGTATTTCTCCTGGATCACTCCCTTCAGTGTGTGGTAGAGCTCCGATCCTATCCTCAACGCCTCTCTGAGACACGGAGCAGAGGAGGACAAGGTCATCACAAGGTCGTCAAAGACAAAACATCAATATGTTATATTTTTAATTTAGAGGGGATTTCTCACTTGAAAGATTCAGCTCCAACAGGGAGAACCATGAACTCTTGCATGGCCAGTTTGTTGCCGGCATGAGAACCTCCGTTTATCACATTAAATGCCTGAAGAGGAGACAAGACACATCTAACATCCACATCTTCAAAACTTTGGAGAAAGAGTGTTTAGCCAGCTCTGCATGGGTCTGTAAACCTTTCTGTAGCTTCAGTGTTTAGCCAGCTCTGCATGGGTCTGTAAACCTTTCTGTAGCTTCAGTGTTTAGCCAGCTCTGCATGGGTCTGTAAACCTTTCTGTAGCTTCAGTGTTTAGCCAGCTCTGCATGGGTCTGTAAACCTTTCTGTAGCTTCAGTGTTTAGTCAGCTCTGCATGGGTCTGTAAACCTTTCTGTAGCTTCAGTGTTTAGCCAGCTCTGCATGGGTCTGTAAACCTTTCTGTAGCTTCAGTGTTTAGCCAGCTCTGCATGGGTCTGTAAACCTTTCTGTAGCTTCAGTGTTTAGCCAGCTCTGCATGGGTCTGTAAACCTTTCTGTAGCTTCAGTGTTTAGTCAGCTCTGCATGGGTCTGGAAACCTTTCTGTAGCTTCAGTGTTTAGCCAGCTCTGCATGGGTCTGTAAACCTTTCTGTAGCTTCAGTGTTTAGCCAGCTCTGCATGGGTCTGTAAACCTTTCTGTAGCTTCAGTGTTTAGCCAGCTCTGCATGGGTCTGTAAACCTTTCTGTAGCTTCAGTGTTTAGTCAGCTCTGCATGTGGTGGACACTGTAGCTTCAGTGTTTAGCCAGCTCAGCATGTGGTGGACACTGTAGCTTCAGTGTTTAGCCAGCTCTGCATGTGGTGGACACTGTAGCTTCAGTGTTTAGCTAGCTCTGCATGTGGTGGACACTGTAGCTTCAGTGTTTAGCCAGCTCTGCATGTGGTGGACACTGTAGCTTCAGTGTTTAGCCAGCTCAGCATGTGGTGGACACTGTAGCTTCAGTGTTTAGCCAGCTCTGCATGTGGTGGACACTGTAGCTTCAGTGTTTAGCCAGCTCTGCATGTGGTGGACACTGTAACTTCAGTGTTTAACCAGCTCTGCATGTGGTGGACACTGTAGCTTCAGTGTTTAGCCAGCTCT
>NC_136708.1:22975957-22995957 GCF_947650265.1 Symphodus melops
TCCGCCCATCGCAGGAACAAAAACTTGAAAGACTTTCTGGTTCATACAGATTTTAATAAAAATAACCAAGACAGGGAAGCGTCTCGAGGCTCGGACATTGGTTTTATCCGTCTCCCCCACATTTTTAACCCCCATGCCAGAGTCGGTATCAACCCGTGGCAGGCCTTAAAACCCACAACAACTAATGCAGTATATGCTATAAGATGTAAGGCCTGCCACAGACTCTATGTGGGGGAGACTAGAAACGACATCACCGCGCGCATTAGACAGCATTTTTATCATATTAATAGCGGGAATGGCACCACTGTCTTGTATGCACATTTTAAACTCCACGGCCAACACAATGTGCAGAGCATGGGCCTGGAGAGCAACAGGGACTGGACCACTGTCCAGAGACGAGCGGCGGAAAGGAAATGGATCCACCTCTTAAAAACAATAGAACCTACCGGTCTTAATGAGAAATATTAGGGTGGATCCATTTCCTTCTTTTTTAATATAGCTTTTAGTGGGTTTTAGAAAATACTGACCCCCTGACCTCCCGGGGCCTCTCTTACAGGTTTTAACAGGCCGACCCTCTGCGGGCCGGGCTACCCTCCTTCTTTTAATCTTTAGCTTTTATTTTTCAAATATTGATTTTATAGCCCACTCCTCCTCTATGGGATCTTAATTTATTTATGTTTTACCTTAAATTGTCTTATGCATGTTTTAAACCCCCCCCCCCTTTTTAATTATGTCTATTTATTGAAACATTTTCCTTTTTTTTAAAATGTATCCAGCACTTATTGCATGTATGTTTGTTTTAGCACTTTTAGATCCCTATGAGGAGATTCTGGACCCTTTAAAATCTTATTTTAGCCGAATTTTGATTTCTAAATTAGATTATTTATCTTTTAAATTAATTTATGAGGTAGAACCTGCCTGCGGAGGGCGCGCCTCGAAACACTTTTTAACAAATAACAAAAACCTTTTTTAAAGACACCTTGCCCTGTTTTATGACATTTTATTGGACCTCTCCTTGTCTTATACTTGTTTACTTTCTTATCCTCTTTTAACTTAATCAACAAAGATCCTATTATTTTATGAACTGCATTAAGATGTTTTAACAAGTGTAAATAAAGATGTATATATGTTTCTACAATTTTACTAACCCATGTATTTTTATGAGTGTGGTTTTAATGTGAATTTAAGCACTTATTTTATTTATGCACTTTTTTACATTTATTAACTAACCTTTTATCAATTTTAACACTTATTCTTTTATTTTGTAGATACATTTATACTTAACTTTTGCCAGGCCTTTTAATTCAGTTCAGGGCACTTATAAATAGGATCTTTATTTTATCTGTTTTAAATTATGGATTTTATTTATTTAGCTTTTAATTTTCTCTTTCTTAATTTCTAGGACAATGAAAGTCATTCAGCTCCTTGGTGTTTTTATCAGAGGCCCTGGGACGGGGTAGGTTTTAGCCAGCTACAGAGCTCCGCCGACCTCTCCTGCGCGGTGGTCCGGTTACCTTTTAATTAAAACCAAATTTTAGAGTGTCTTAAGAGGGTCTTAATGAAAACCTTTTGGTTTTTAAGGAGGGTTTTAATTGCAAAGTTTTAATTACTTATTAAAACCGTTGGTCCCCCCGAGAGCCCGTGCCCCCCGTAGCGTCCTCCAGAGGACGCTGCGCTTTTACCCAGACCTAACCCTAACCCTAACCCTAACCCTAACCCTAACCCAGAAAAATACAGGACTGGCACTTGGAGGTCCGGAAGAGGACACTCATCATAGGTGACTCCAACCTCTCCCGGATCCCTTCATTCACAGACCCACACATCCAAGTAGACAGTTACCCCGGAGCAAACTTTCATCACATAGCCACCATCCTGAAAAAACTCACCCCATGTCACAACACCACACAGGTCATCTTATCAGCCGGACTCAACAACTGTCTTTCAGAACACGACCCCACCACATTCACCAAACAGTTACAGACAATGTGGAGGACCAGCCAGACCACCTTCCCCAACGCCACCATCTACATCCCTGTAATAAACTTCTCACCCAGACTGGACTCACACAAACGGACACTCCTCACCAAACTCAACGACACCATCACTGCCAAATACAACTTTATTCCAGACATCAACTCACAACTCTTCCGGACTGGCACAGACAATATACACTGGACCTCTGACACGGCCGGGATGTTGTTCAGGTACTGGAAGGAACAGTTAAACTTATAACTGGGGATAACTGTCATACCACACCTCCCCATCAGTCCAACATCACCAACCTCTGTGCCGTTTTCTCCCTCACAGCTGCACAGCTGGAGTTACTAGAAAAAGGACTCACCTTCATTCCCACACCCAACCCACCCACCCGGCCGGAGCTCAGGGGGGACCTGCACACCTTCCACAGGAGGCTGAAACTCCTGGATCACTTCCAGGGGGGGCAGAGGCGGGACCCCGTGCTGTTCACTGGGCCGTCCCACTGGTCACCAAACACGGACACACTCTCACCTGCTATTTCACAACTCATCCATAAAAACAACCAAGCACTCACACATTGGCGCCCCCTGCCACATAGAACGCACAACATTAGTCAGGAACACAAACGCATCATCAGAACATTGGGTAATCACAAACACATAGTCATTAAGCCAGCAGATAAGGGGGGCCAAATAGTTATTCAGGATAGGGACAATTACATTTTAGAAGCACATAGACAGTTAAATAACAACACATATTACCAACTACTGACACACCCACTACAATTAGAGACACAGACACTAGTTAGAAAGATTACAGAAACACTCTACAGACAAAAATTCATCAATTTCAAACAGAAACAATATCTGGACGGTCCCAGTGAGCCCAGGCCCCGCCTCTTCTACCTGCTCCCCAAGATCCACAAGCCTCCTGACACCTGGACGGTCCCCTCGGTGGTTCCGGTCGGCCGCCCCATTGTCAGCGACTGCAACTCCGAAACATACACCATCACAGAATACATCGACCACTTCATCAATCCACTTTCCAAACTGCACCCCAGCTACATCAAGGACACCTACCATTTTGTTAATAAAATAAAACACCTTCAGGTACCCGGTCACACCTTCCTGTTTTCCATAGATATAGATTCCCTTTACACTAACATAGAAACTCCACTTGGTTTAGCTGCAATAAAACATCTCTTCAACAAACACCCAGACCCATCCAGACCCGACAGCCACCTCCTACAACTCCTGCACATCACCCTCACCCGCAACGACTTCACTTTTAATAATCAGCACTACCTCCAGCTGTGCGGTTGTGCGATGGGCCGGAAATATGCGCCAGCCTACGCAGACATTTATCTGGCCCACTGGGAGGAAACGGCCTTCGCCACACTCACCACCAAACCCCTCCTGTATTTCCGGTACCTGGACGACATCTTCGGCCTCTGGGACGGCACACATCAGGATTTCACCACCTTCCTGGACACCCTCAACACACACCACCCCAAAATAACACTCAAACACAACATTTCCACATCTGCAATAGAATTTTTGGACACCTGTGTCTTCTTCCGTGCCTCTAGTGACCAGTCCAAAACACTGGCCACCAAAGTACATTTCAAAGACACGGACCGCCACGCACTCCTCCACAAGTCGAGCTATCACCCCAGGCACACGTACAGAGGTCTGATAAAATCCCAGCTGATACGCTTCCGCAGAATCTGCACCTTCCCGGAGCATGTGGAGGAGGCCACCAGCACCCTCTTTAGTGCGCTGAGGCCCAGGGGTTACTCGAGACGCTTCCTCAGAACCATCAAGGCGGAGGTTGGCCGGACCTTTCAGGATAGATATAACAATCCCAGCGCCCGGCCGCCCGGTCCTACTCTCGTCCCCTTAGTAACCACTTATTCAGAGAACTTAAAGAGGTTAATTTCAACTCTCAGGTCTAATTTTGAGGGGGCGAGGGAGGGCTGTGACGTGCTGGGCGACTGCCGGCTGATCTCCGCCCATCGCAGGAATAAAAACTTGAAAGACTTTCTGGTTCATACAGATTTTAATAAAAATAACCAAGACAGGGAAGCGTCTCGAGGCTCGGACATTGGTTTTATCCGTCTCCCCCACATTTTTAACCCCCATGCCAGAGTCGGTATCAACCCGTGGCAGGCCTTAAAACCCATAACAACTAATGCAGTATATGCCATAAGATGTAAGGCCTGCCACAGACTCTATGTGGGGGAGACTAGAAACGACATCACCGCGCGCATTAGACAGCATTTTTATCATATTAATAGCGGGAATGGCACCACTGTCTTGTATGCACATTTTAAACTCCACGGCCAACACAATGTGCAGAGCATGGGCCTGGAGAGCAACAGGGACTGGACCACTGTCCAGAGACGAGCGGCGGAAAGGAAATGGATCCACCTCTTAAAAACAATAGAACCTACCGGTCTTAATGAGAAATATTAGGGTGGATCCATTTCCTTCTTTTTTAATATAGCTTTTAGTGGGTTTTAGAAAATACTGACCCCCTGACCTCCCGGGGCCTCTCTTACAGGTTTTAACAGGCCGACCCTCTGCGGGCCGGGCTACCCTCCTTCTTTTAATCTTTAGCTCTTATTTTTCAAATATTGATTTTATAGCCCACTCCTCCTCTATGGGATCTTAATTTATTTATGTTTTACCTTAATTTGTCTTATGCATGTTTTAACCCCCCCCCCCCCCCCCCCTTTTTAATTATGTCTATTCATTGAATTTTAAAATGTATCCAGCACTTATTGCATGTATGTTTGTTTTAGCACTTTTAGATCCCTATGAGGAGACTCTGGACCCTTTAAAATCTTATTTTAGCCGACTTTTGATTTTTAAATTAGATTATTTATCTTTTAACTTAATTTATGAGGTAGAACCTGCCTGCGGAGGGCGCGCCTCGAAACACTTTTTAACAAATAACAAAAACCTTTTTTAAAGACACCTTGCCCTGTTTTATGACATTTTATTGGACCTCTCCTTGTCTTATACTTGTTTACTTTCTTATCCTCTTTTAACTTAATCAACAAAGATCCTATTATTTTATGAACTGCATTAAGATGTTTTAACAAGTGTAAATAAAGATGTATATATGTTTCTACAATTTTACTAACCCATGTATTTTTATGAGTGTGGTTTTAATGTGAATTTAAGCACTTATTTTATTTATGCACTTTTTTACATTTATTAACTAACCTTTTATCAATTTTAACACTTCTTCTTTTATTTTGTAGATACATTTATACTTAACTTTCGCCAGGCCTTTTAATTCAGTTCAGGGCACTTATAAATAGGATCTTTATTTTATCTGTTTTAAATTATTTATTTTATTTATTTAGCTTTTAATTTTCTCTTTCTTAATTTCTAGGACAATGAAAGTCATTCAGCTCCTTGGTGTTTTTATCGGAGGCCCTGGGACGGGGTAGGTTTTAGCCAGCTACAGAGCTCCGCCGACCTCTCCTGCGCGGTGGTCCGGTTACCTTTTTAATTAAAACCAAATTTTAGAGTGTCTTAAGAGGGTCTTAATGAAAACCTTTTGGTTTTTAAGGAGGGTTTTAATTGCAAAGTTTCAATTACTTATTAAAACCGTTGGTCCCCCCGAGAGCCCGTGCCCCCCGTAGCGTCCTCCAGAGGACGCTGCGCTTTTACCCAGACCTAACCCTAACCCTAACCCTAACCCCTAACCCTAACCCTAACCCTGACCCTGACCCTGACCCTGACCCTGACCCTAACCCTAACCCTAACCCTAACCCTAACCCCTAACCCTAACCCTAACCCTAACCCTAACCCAACCCTAACCCTAACCCTAACCCTAACCCTAACCCTAACCCCTAACCCTAACCCTAACCCTAACCCTAACCCTAACCCTAACTTTCATCACATAGCCACCATCCTGAAAAAACTCACCCCATGTCACAACACCACACAGGTCATCTTATCAGCCGGACTCAACAACTGTCTTTCAGAACACGACCCCACCACATTCACCAAACAGTTACAGACAATGTGGAGGACCAGCCAGACCACCTTCCCCAACGCCACCATCTACATCCCTGTAATAAACTTCTCACCCAGACTGGACTCACACAAACGGACACTCCTCACCAAACTCAACGACACCATCACTGCCAAATACAACTTTATTCCAGACATCAACTCACAACTCTTCCGGACTGGCACAGACAATATACACTGGACCTCTGACACGGCCGGGATGTTGTTCAGGTACTGGAAGGAACAGTTAAACTTATAACTGGGGATAACTGTCATACCACACCTCCCCATCAGTCCAACATCACCAACCTCTGTGCCGTTTTCTCCCTCACAGCTGCACAGCTGGAGTTACTAGAAAAAGGACTCACCTTCATTCCCACACCCAACCCACCCACCCGGCCGGAGCTCAGGGGGGACCTGCACACCTTCCACAGGAGGCTGAAACTCCTGGATCACTTCCAGGGGGGGCAGAGGCGGGACCCCGTGCTGTTCACTGGGCCGTCCCACTGGTCACCAAACACGGACACACTCTCACCTGCTATTTCACAACTCATCCATAAAAACAACCAAGCACTCACACATTGGCGCCCCCTGCCACATAGAACGCACAACATTAGTCAGGAACACAAACGCATCATCAGAACATTGGGTAATCACAAACACATAGTCATTAAGCCAGCAGATAAGGGGGGCCAAATAGTTATTCAGGATAGGGACAATTACATTTTAGAAGCACATAGACAGTTAAACAACAACACATATTACCAACTACTGACACACCCACTACAATTAGAGACACAGACACTAGTTAGAAAGATTACAGAAACACTCTACAGACAAAAATTCATCAATTTCAAACAGAAACAATATCTGGACGGTCCCAGTGAGCCCAGGCCCCGCCTCTTCTACCTGCTCCCCAAGATCCACAAGCCTCCTGACACCTGGACGGTCCCCTCGGTGGTTCCGGTCGGCCGCCCCATTGTCAGCGACTGCAACTCCGAAACATACACCATCACAGAATACATCGACCACTTCATCAATCCACTTTCCAAACTGCACCCCAGCTACATCAAGGACACCTACCATTTTGTTAATAAAATAAAACACCTTCAGGTACCCGGTCACACCTTCCTGTTTTCCATAGATATAGATTCCCTTTACACTAACATAGAAACTCCACTTGGTTTAGCTGCAATAAAACACCTCTTCAACAAACACCCAGACCCATCCAGACCCGACAGCCACCTCCTACAACTCCTGCACATCACCCTCACCCGCAACGACTTCACTTTTAATAATCAGCACTACCTCCAGCTGTGCGGTTGTGCGATGGGCCGGAAATATGCGCCAGCCTACGCAGACATTTATCTGGCCCACTGGGAGGAAACGGCCTTCGCCACACTCACCACCAAACCCCTCCTGTATTTCCGGTACCTGGACGACATCTTCGGCCTCTGGGACGGCACACATCAGGATTTCACCACCTTCCTGGACACCCTCAACACACACCACCCCAAAATAACACTCAAACACAACATTTCCACATCTGCAATAGAATTTTTGGACACCTGTGTCTTCTTCCGTGCCTCTAGTGACCAGTCCAAAACACTGGCCACCAAAGTACATTTCAAAGACACGGACCGCCACGCACTCCTTCACAAGTCGAGCTATCACCCCAGGCACACGTACAGAGGTCTGATAAAATCCCAGCTGATACGCTTCCGCAGAATCTGCACCTTCCCGGAGCATGTGGAGGAGGCCACCAGCACCCTCTTTAGTGCGCTGAGGCCCAGGGGTTACTCGAGACGCTTCCTCAGAACCATCAGGGCGGAGGTTGGCCGGACCTTTCAGGACAGATATAACAATCCCAGCGCCCGGCCGCCCGGTCCTACTCTCGTCCCCTTAGTAACCACTTATTCAGAGAACCTAAAGAGGTTATTTTCAACTCTCAGGTCTAATTTTGAGGGGGCGAGGGAGGGCTGTGGCGTGCTGGGCGACTGCCGGCTGATCTCCGCCCATCGCAGGAATAAAAACTTGAAAGACTTTCTGGTTCATACAGATTTTAATAAAAATAACCAAGACAGGGAAGCGTCTCGAGGCTCGGACATTGGTTTTATCCGTCTCCCCCACATTTTTAACCCCTATGCCAGAGTCGGTATCAACCCGTGGCAGGCCTTAAAACCCACAACAACTAATGCAGTATATGCCATAAGATGTAAGGCCTGCCACAGACTCTATGTGGGGGAGACTAGAAACGACATCACCGCGCGCATTAGACAGCATTTTTATCATATTAATAGCGGGAATGGCACCACTGTCTTGTATGCACATTTTAAACTCCACGGCCAACACAATGTGCAGAGCATGGGCCTGGAGAGCAACAGGGACTGGACCACTGTCCAGAGACGAGCGGCGGAAAGGAAATGGATCCACCTCTTAAAAACAATAGAACCTACCGGTCTTAATGAGAAATATTAGGGTGGATCCATTTCCTTCTTTTTTAATATAGCTTTTAGTGGGTTTTAGAAAATACTGACCCCCTGACCTCCCGGGGCCTCTCTTACAGGTTTTAACAGGCCGACCCTCTGCGGGCCGGGCCACCCTCCTTCTTTTAATCTTTAGCTTTTATTTTTCAAATATTGATTTTATAGCCCACTCCTCCTCTATGGGATCTTAATTTATTTATGTTTTACCTTAAATTGTCTTATGCATGTTTTAAACCCCCCCCCCCCCTTTTTTTAATTATGTCTATTCATTGAATTTTAAAATGTATCCAGCACTTATTGCATGTATGTTTGTTTAGCACTTTTAGATCCCTATGAGGAGATTTTGGACCCTTTAAAATCTTATTTTAGCCGACTTTTGATTTCTAAATTAGATTATTTATCCTTTAAATTAATTTATGAGGTAGAACCTGCCTGCGGAGGGCGCGCCTCGAAACACTTTTTAACAAATAACAAAAACCTTTTTTAAAGACACCTTGCCCTGTTTTATGACATTTTATTGGACCTCTCCTTGTCTTATACTTGTTTACTTTCTTATCCTCCTTTAACTTAATCAACAAAGATCCTATTATTTTATGAACTGCATTAAGATGTTTTAACAAGTGTAAATAAAGATGTATATATGTTTCTACAATTTTACTAACCCATGTATTTTTATGAGTGTGGTTTTAATGTGAATTTAAGCACTTATTTTATTTATGCACTTTTTTACATTTATTAACTAACCTTTTATCAATTTTAACACTTATTCTTTTATTTTGTAGATACATTTATACTTAACTTTCGCCAGGCCTTTTAATTCAGTTCAGGGCACTTATAAATAGGATCTTTATTTTATCTGTTTTAAATTATTTATTTTATTTATTTAGCTTTTAATTTTCTCTTTCTTAATTTCTAGGACAATGAAAGTCATTCAGCTCCTTGGTGTTTTTATCGGAGGTCCTGGGACGGGGTAGGTTTTAGCCAGCTACAGAGCTCCGCCGACCTCTCCTGCGCGGTGGTCCGGTTACCTTTTTAATTAAAACCAAATTTTAGAGTGTCTTAAGAGGGTCTTAATGAAAACCTTTTGGTTTTTAAGGAGGGTTTTAATTGCAAAGTTTTAATTACTTATTAAAACTGTTGGTCCCCCCGAGAGCCCGTGCCCCCCGTAGCGTCCTCCAGAGGACGCTGCGCTTTTACCCAGACCTAACCCTAACCCTAACCCTAACCTTAACCCTTCCCCTATCCCTAACCCTAACCCTTCCCCTATCCCTAACCCTAACCCTAACCCTAACCCCTAACCCCTAACCCTAACCTTAACCCTTCCCCTATCCCTAACCCTAACCCTAACCCTTCCCCTATCCCTAACCCTAACCCTAACCCTTCCCCTATCCCTAACCCTAACCCTAACCCGATCCCAAACCCCAACCCTAACCCTAACCCTAACCCGATCCCAAACCCCAACCCTAACCCTAACCCCTAACCCCTAACCCTAACCCTAACCCGATCCCAAACCCCAACCCTAACACGCCCGTGCCTCCAGCTCTCACGTACGAGACCTGCCTGACCCTCAAATGTCCACCTAATCTAAATAACAATAAATAATAAAACAATACTTACCATACCTGGAAAATAAACATTATTAACATAAATATACACCCTATTAACAATACTTACCTTTACCTGAAAAATAAATGTTAATTTACACCCTAAATAACAAAATACTCACGTCCATCTATAAAAACTACATAAACTCATCAAATACAAACACCAAAATTTGAAAAAAGCACATCAAAACAAACAACACATAGTCAAAAATTATTTACAACTACAATTTTAATAAAATATAATAAATATAACCACAAAAAACAATTATTAAAAATCCTGCTCTCCCATTGGCTGATATTCAAATTCAAATTCGAAGGATGCAGAGCAGGACTCTCTGACTGTGTGTCTGCGAGGGAGGGGCCTGAGCAGAGGTACTGAGGGGAGATACACACGTCTCTCCTCACTCTCTCTTCGCCCTTCGACCAGAGCAGACGTCTCACTAGGAGCAGACACACACACACGTCAGTTAGAGAATATAGGAGAAATAGCTTTTATTTTGTTTTGTTTTAAACAGGCTGCCTGAAGAAGACCCAGATTCGGGTCGAAACGTTGCAACAAAGCCTGTTATTTAGTTTATCTTTTTCACAACTCTTTTATTTTACAACCCAAATTGTGGTTTTATTTTATTTTCATTTTATTTTCAAAAAAAACAAAAAAAGACCAAAAAAAACAAAAATATATAGATTGATCCTAACACTTACCTGTACAGACATGAGGGGATACAGTGAGGACGCTGGCTGGACCGAGGTTCGCTACCGCCGTGGCCGGCTTGACCACCGCGGAGAGGTGCGAGCCTGGGCTTACAGCCGCAGCAGACGTCACTCTCCCCCGTACGGCCGCTCACGCTCTGGCCCGGGACAGAGGCCCTCCTACGCCTCTGTTACCCGTGGCAGGCGTGGCGAAGGCTTTCGCCAAACCTTTGACCAAGGCTACAAGCCACAATTTTTGGAAACCCGGGCTCCTTACGGACCTAGAACAAACAACACAAATAAACACAAGCAGTTCACGAAGACACAGTACAACAACAAGTACGTGAACAGCAACAGAAATACATACAACAACAGAAACACGTACAACAACAGAAATACATACAACAACAGAAACACATACAACAACAGGAACACGTACAACAACAGGAACACATACAACAACAGGAACACATACAACAACAGAAACACATACAACAACAGGAACACGTACAACAACAGGAACACATACAACAACAGAAATACATACAACAACAGAAACACATACAACAACAGAAACACGTACAACAACAGAAACATGTACAACAACAGAAACATGTACAACAACAGAAACACGTACGACAACAGAAACACATACAACAACAGGAACACATACAACAACAGGAACACGTACAACAACAGGAACACATACAACAACAGGAACACATACAACAACAGAAACACATACAACAACAGAAACACATACAACAACAGAAACACGTACAACAACAGAAACACGTACAACAACAGAAATACATACAACAACAGAAATACATACAACAACAGAAACACATACAACAACAGGAACACGTACGACAACAGGAACACATACAACAACAGGAACACGTACAGCAACAGAAACACGTACAACAACACGAATAGGAACAATCAACAACAGCGTGGCGAGGAGGAACGGTCGGACGACCCCGACTTTGTTGGGAAGGTGCGTGTGATACACACCATCATTAAAACTGTCCACCACCTGAAAAACGTGTCGGCGGACGAACCTCCCTCTGCCATCGCCAAAATGGGACAGTCGCTGGCTGACAACATCAAGCCAGCGGCCCCCACTCCTCACACGCAGGCACTGATAGAGGGGAACGCTAAGAATTGGGCCTTCACCACGGTCCTGATTCTTAGAGACCACTATCAGGGGGTCATGGAGCAGGAGGTGGGGAAACTCACCCACATGTCTGCACACCACTGGCGGAGGCCCTTTGAGGTGGCTTCATCCTGGGCCCGCAGAAACCTGGGTCGCCGCCTGGAGGAGGACACATTAAAGCAGACAGAGGCTCTGTTAGTGGCTGGGGTCCCACAGACCACAGACACACACACACCCACACTCACACAAGCACCCACACACACACCCACACTACCAACCACACACACACCCACACTTCCAACCACACACACACAGACACCCACACTCACAGCTCCAGTCACACAAACACCCTCACCTGCACCAACAGCGACTCAAACAGAGTGCGTGCCCCCCACCCTCATCATCCCCCCCGTCCCCCTCACCGTGACCCCTCCTCGGGACAACGTCATGGTCGTGAGGGCGGACATTGTCCCTCAGCGCCCGACTATGGTGACCTCCGTGGCCACCATGACGGAGCCTGCCCGGGGAGACTGGTCCCCGGTGATGGGAGAGGACACCCCCCTCCCCCCTGCTCCTCAGGAGACCTCACCTAAGGCCCAGAGGGCCGCACGCACTCCAGCCAGGGTCGACAGACCACCAAACCCCTGTGTGTTCGTGGGCATGGACGAAGACATTAGTCCGAGTCCTGCCCTCGTGCCACCTTCGGGCAGACTGAGGTCAGCTGTCCAAAAGAAGCTGAGTTTGGGGCCAAAAGCAGCAGCTCCTGAACAAACAGCACCACCTAAAAAATCACAAACACAAACACACACAGACAGCACTCCACAGACACCGACATGTAGACCAAGCAGACACATAAACACACGAAACAAGATGAAGGACTGGAACCTCAGTGTGACGAAAAAGTGGCTTATCATGGGAGACTCGAACGTCGCCCGGATCCCACCCTGCGACATCGAGGGGCTGCAGATCGATAGCTTCCCAGGGGCCACCTTCAGACACGCTGAGGCCATCCTCTCCAGGACCATCGTCTCCGCCACGGTGGAGAAGGTGATCCTGTCCTTCGGCCTGAACAACAGAGGCCAAAACATTCAGCAGACAACAATTAAACAGATGCAGGCAGCAGTGAGGGCTGCCACCAACAAATTTCCTCAGGCGGAGATTTGGGTGCCCTTAATTAATTATTCTGGGGCCCTGCCTGTCTCGGAGATGGATGCCCTCCTCCGCCTGAATGAGTACATCCAGAAAAATCAGAGACACATCCCCAAACTCCCCAACAGCTCCTTTAAAACAGTGGAGGACAAAATCCACTGGACGAAGGACACTGCTGGTCTCATGCTGCAGCATTGGGGCCAGCACTTAAACTAGAAATCCCCAGAAGCCTGCACGCACAGGAGGGGACTAAAAATGTTTTAGTTCTGGCCAAAAAATTCGAACCCACAACCCCACAATTGACCCTGCTTAACAGGGGACTAAATTTTATTCCCACAAAGGGCAGCAATAAGAACCTCATAGAAAAAAGTAGATTTGACTTACAGCAATATCACAGACAATTAAAATTAGCTTCACACTTCCAAAACAAACAACAAACAGAGCCCCCTAAATTCACCCCATCCTCCACGTGGACGCCCCCTGCTGGCACACTACCGCCAGAGCTCACTGCCCTCATCACAGCTGATGTCAGTCATTTTGATCAGCACTTCAGACTCAGCCACAATGAGCCAAACCTCAGCCCTGAGGAGGTGGCTGCTCTGGAGGAGCTGAAAAATAATAAAAATATTGTTATCAAGCCAGCTGATAAGGGCAGTGTGGTGGTCATTATGGACAGGGAACAGTATCTGTGGGAGGGGTATAGACAGCTTAACGATAAAAAATATTATTCTAAATTAGAGAAACCTATTTATCCGGACACAATTAAATTAATAGAAAAAATTATAGACAATCTTTACATTAAAAAATTTATTAACTTCAAACAAAAGACTTACCTGATGGGCACACCTGAACCCAGGCCCAGGCTGTTCTATATGCTCCCTAAAATACACAAAGATCCTGCAAAATGGAGTAGGCCGCACGAAATCCCTCCAGGCAGGCCTATTGTGTCGGACTGCAGCAGTGACACCTACAACACGGCTGAATACATCGACTTCTTCTTGAACCCCCTGTCGACCAAACATGAGAGCTACATTAAAGACACATATCATTTCGTTGAAATTATTAGGAGCCTCCACATCCCACATGACGCCATGTTATTTACTATTGACATTGACAGCCTGTATACTAATATTGACACACAGGAGGGCATACAGGCTGTCAAAAACACATTCTATAAATTCAAAAACAAAAAGAGGCCAGACAAAGAATTGATTCAGTTATTAGAGATTAATTTGACTAGGAATGATTTTGTTTTTAATGAGGATTTCTTCCTCCAAATTAAGGGCACGGCCATGGGGAAGAAATTTGCCCCGGCATACGCCAACATTTTCATGGCTGAGTGGGAGACATCAGCCCTGGCCTCCTGCCAAAAGAAACCCCTCCATTACCTCAGATATCTGGACGATATCTGGGGTGTCTGGCCCCACTCAGAGGAGGATTTCCAAGTTTTTTTACAGACCCTGAACACCCACAACCAGTCCATCACCCTCAAATCCACCACCAGCTACACCTCGGTCGACTTCCTGGACACCACCACCTACAAAGGAGCGGGGTTCAGGGAGACAGGCAGGCTGGATGTGAGGGTATTTTTTAAGGAGACAGACACTCACGCTCTGCTCTTTAGAACCAGCCACCATCCCAAGCACACCTTTGCTGGGCTGGTGAAATCTCAGCTCCTGAGGTTTCATAGGATTTGTAGTGACAAAGGGGATTTTAAGCAGGCCACAAAAACGCTGTTCTCAGCTCTGGCCACTAGAGGGTACCCTCGCTCCTTTTTAAGGAAAAGTCTCAAGACTTTTCTGGAGAAAAGGCCTGTACAGACCTCTCCAATCCTCCCCTTTGTCACTACATTTTCCCCGTCAACTGTGAAGCTTGTGAGGGTCATTAGGGGTCATTTCACCTCCTTTATGGCAGACACAAATGTGCTGCAGGAGAGGAGGATCATCGCAGCCTTTAGGAAAAATAGGAACCTGCAGTCCTATTTAGTGAAGGCAAAACTGTCGCCTTTGTTGACCTCTGCACCCAGAGGTCACGGGCAATTTTTTAAGCACCAAACATGGCTGCAAAACTCTCAAAATAAAACTATTTTTCAGTGTCAGCTGCGGGGAAGCCCTCTCACCAGGAATTGTGTGTACCTGATCACCTGTGCCACCTGTGGGGCAAAGTATGTGGGGGAGACGGGAAACACAATCCTGGTGAGGTTCACTCAGCATCGGCACAATGTTTTGAGGAAGAAGGAAACTCAGAGGCTGGTGGTGGGACACTATGTCCTCCACGGGTGGGACGCGGTCCGTGTCTCTGTCCTTGAGGCCAACCCCAGATGGAGCGTGGCCCAGAGGCGGAGGGCTGAACGTCTCTGGATTTTGGGACTGGGCACGCGACATCCCCACGGCCTCAATGAGAAGTAGGGCATGGTCTCTCTGGGGAGCTGTGATGGCCAGCGCACTGGATCGGGTCCCCTATCCCTAACCCTAACCCCTAACCCTAACCTTAACCCTTCCCCTATCCCTAACCCTAACCCTTCCCCTATCCCTAACCCTAACCCTAACCCTAACCCCTAACCCCTAACCCTAACCTTAACCCTTCCCCTATCCCTAACCCTAACCCTAACCCTTCCCCTATCCCTAACCCTAACCCTAACCCTTCCCCTATCCCTAACCCTAACCCTAACCCGATCCCAAACCCCAACCCTAACCCTAACCCTAACCCGATCCCAAACCCCAACCCTAACCCTAACCCCTAACCCCTAACCCTAACCCTAACCCGATCCCAAACCCCAACCCTAACCCTAACCCTAACCCTAACCCCCGTAGCGTCCTCCAGAGGACGCTGCGCTTTTACCCAGACCTAACCCTAACCCCTAACCCTAACCCTAACCCTAACCCTAACCCTATCCCCTAACCCTAACCCTAACCCTTCCCCTAACCCTAACCCTAACCCTAACCCTAACCCTTACCCTAACCCTAACCCTAACCCTGTACCCTTTCCTGCTGGAAAGTAGTGAATTTCAAACGGGGCCTTTTTACTTTCCATATAAATTTGAAGACTCATGAGTGAAGCTTTTGAAATGACCTGAGATGAAATTATGAGCTGAGGACTCAGTTCAGTCTTGTTTCATTCAGGTGTCTTGCGTCTTGTTTGAGCTTGTTTGTTTTTCTTTTTTTTTGCTGGTCGGATCACTTCTCTCAAGATACCAACCTTTTTGTGTTTTTATTTTTAAGCCACATGTAACTTCACATAATTTTTTTTTCTTTTTTCAAAGATTTATTTTTGGCCTTTTTTGCCTTTATTGTAGAGGGAGGACAGTGGATAGAGTTGGAAAGGGGGAGAGAGAGTGGGGAGAGACATGCGGGAAATGGCCACAGGCCGGACGCGAACGCGAATACATGGGGTCGCGCGCACTGCAGCTGCGCCACCGGCGACCCCACTTCACATCATTTTGTTCAGAATTTTCATTCATTATCTTTCCTTGACTTGACCTCACTGTGTTTGTCCAACAAGTTTTATTTCATGTTAGTTCATTTTGTAAGAGTTTAATTCATTTTTTAACCACTTAGAGTGGCTGAGATGGACACCCTGCGTCAGCTATGAGATGTCACTTCTACCGGACTATTGTGACAGTCATGCCGGCAGAACTTCTGTAGACCCAACACTACCTTTTAAACACGAGACCACGTTGGGAAGTTTGACTGAGCGCCATGAACGTAATGTCCTGTCACAGCTTCAACCTCCAGACAGAAAACCAGAGTAGATATTTCTTAATATAAAATCCTATAATCACATTTTCTTTAAATCATCACCAACCGTTTGGTGTTTCATTTGTTTCATATGACGCCACTATAAAATTAGAACCAAAACTATACGGTCTTGAAATAAAAGAAAGCTTAATCATTTATATTAATCTGCATTATTGTTCACCATTTCTGTAATAAATTCTCACTTTATAATTTTTTTAAGAACGTTGTCTGTATTAGTTACTGACTGAAGTGAAGAGAATTCAACCTTCTGATTATGAAACTGTTAATAATGATTAATAATAATTACTAATAGGACCACGGCCTCTTGTGGGGTGGTAAAAAGATGGATCCCTCCATTGCGTGTCGCCATGACTGTAGGATAAAGAAAAAAATAAAAACTTGATCTTCTGCAGGCTATCCATGGCGTTGGAGAAAGCCAGTTGTCGCCTAAAGGTGTAGCTGGAGTGCTTCAGGATAAGAGTACGGGGAATAGGCTGTACGCTGTCCCTGGGAGCACCTAGGCAGTGTGCGTTCATGATTTCAACAGGACCAATAGGAAACAGTTGTGGAACTGACCCCGTCCGGTACGCAAGAGCATAGGATGTCTGTGCATTTTCTGGGACACCATGCACGTGCACGTTGTCTGTATGCGACCTGTCCTCCAGGTAAGCAAGCTTTCCTCCAGTCTGGTTTGTTACTGAAGCACCGAGTATGCTCTCCACCTCCGCCAGGCGCGTCTCTTCCTTCTTCATGTGTTCAACACGTTTAGAAACATCGGCTTGCAAGGTAGCCATCTCGCCACAAAAAGACACAATTTAATCTGATCAATCTTAAAATCCTGGAGGACATTAAACAATGGTCTTGATTTTTGATTTCCCAAGTCCTGGTTCCAGCTCTGTTTGAAAGGGTAAACCTGCCTCTTCTGGTGTCTTCCCACAAGCCCTGAAAACAGCTGTCATCAAGCCACTAGTAAAAAAACAAGTCATAAATGAACAATTAAAATGATAAAAAGCAGTTTTCAACAGTTAAATAACTCCTTTTTTAAAAAATATTTTTCTTAGTTTAGTTAGTAATTAGTTTTCCATGACCAGTGTCACATTGTGGTCGTCAAATCAAATAGCTGAATTATACTTGTAATAATAATAACAACAAAAACAATACAAACAAATGATAAATGTAAATAATTAACAAAATTAAAAAATATTTTTTTAAATCGACATGCACCAGGAATTATTCCAATTTTCCAACAAAATCAATAATCAATGTGAAACGTTCCTGAAGCGTGGGCTCACCTGAGTTCCTCCAGTTTATCCTCATCATTTGTTTTGCAAACATTATTCTTGTTTAATTGAAGTTCTTCACAGTGAGTCCTTGTATGTATAAACCTGATTCTTATACACTCTATGATTCTGATTATTAGTGCAATCAGTCCTCCAGACGCCAGGCGGCGGTACAAATCTTCTCCGTGTCGTCAGACCAATAAGAACAAGCTGACGCTGTGTCGTCACTTCCTCATAATATTTTCAACATGGAGTCCAGCGGATTGAAGTTGAATTTCTGGGAGAACGGTCCGAAACCCGGACAGTTTTACTCCTTCTCTTCCGGAACCAGAACCATGAGCAGCGGGACGGGCTCATCCTGCGGACCCGTCCGACACACACTGTGAGTTTCCGGCTCGGACAGAACCGACAGATCGGTTTCGGTTTCAGTGCTGTGTCATCATGGAGAAGTGTTAGCTCACTATGCTAAGCTGCTCAGTTAGAACATTTATGTAAATACATTATAATATATGTATATAAAGATATATATTTATATAAATATATTTATGTCTCTCTGCAGTAACCTTTAACTTTATTTATAAAGAGACCACGTACAATATTAAACATAAATGTTGCCATTTGATGTTTCACCAGATTTAGCTCAGAGCTATTTTACATCTGCGGCCCCTCGGTACAACACACACACACACACTGAGCACACACACACACACTGAGCACACACACACACACTGAGCACACACACACACACTGAGCACACACACACACACACACTGAGCACACACACACACACTGAGCACACACACACACACACTGAGCACACACACACACACTGAGCACACACACACACACACTGAGCACACACACACACACTGAGCACACACACACACTGAGCACACACACACACGCACACACACACACACTGAGCACACACACACACACTGAGCACACACACACACACACACACACACTGAGCACACACACACACACACACACTGAGCACACACACACACTGAGCACACACACACACACACACACACACTGAGCACACACACTGAGCACACACACTGAGCACACACACTGAGCACACACACTGAGCACACACACACACACACTGAGCACACACACACACACTGAGCACACACACTGAGCACACACACACACACACTGAGCACACACACACACACACTGAGCACACACACACACACTGAGCACACACACACACACACTGAGCACACACACACACACTGAGCACACACACACACTGAGCACACACACACACGCACACACACACACACTGAGCACACACACACACACTGAGCACACACACACACACACACACACACTGAGCACACACACACACACACACACTGAGCACACACACACACTGAGCACACACACACACACACACACACACTGAGCACACACACTGAGCACACACACACACTGAGCACACACACACACACACTGAGCGCACACACACACACACACACACACACTGAGCACACACACACACACACTGAGCACACACACACACTGAGCACACACACACACACACACACTGAGCACACACACACACACGCACACACACACACTGAGCACACACACTGAGCACACACACACACACACACACACACACTGAGCACACACACACACACACTGAGCACACACACACACACACACGCACACACACACACTGAGCACACACACACACACTGAGCACACACACACACACACACACACACACTGAGCACACACACACACACTGAGCACACACACACACACACACACACACACACACACTGAGCACACACACACACACACTGAGCACACACACACACACTGAGCACACACACACACACTGAGCACACACACACACACTGAGCACACACA
>NC_136708.1:23000957-23008457 GCF_947650265.1 Symphodus melops
TAATAAAGGGTTAATAAAGAGGGTCAGAGGTTAATAAAGGGTTAATAAAGGGTTAATAAAGAGGGTCAGAGGTTAATAAAGGGTTAATAAAGAGGGTCAGAGGTTAATAAAGGGTTAATAAAGGGTTAATAAAGAGGGTCAGAGGTTAATAAAGGGTTAATAAAGAGGGTCAGAGGTTAATAAAGGGTTAATAAAGGGTTAATAAAGAGGGTCAGAGGTTAATAAAGGGTTAATAAAGGGTTAATAAAGAGGGTCAGAGGTTAATAAAGGGTTAATAAAGGGTTAATAAAGGGTTAATAAAGAGGGTCAGAGGTTAATAAAGGGTTAATAAAGAGGGTCAGAGGTTAATAAAGGGTTAATAAAGAGGGTCAGAGGTTAATAAAGGGGGTCAGAGGTTAATAAAGGGTTAATAAAGAGGGTCAGCGGTTAATAAAGGGTTAATAAAGGGTTAATAAAGAGGGTCAGCGGTTAATAAAGGGTTAATAAAGAGGGTCAGAGGTTAATAAAGGGTTAATAAAGGGTTAATAAAGGGTTAATAAAGAGGGTCAGAGGTTAATAAAGGGTTAATAAAGGGTTAATAAAGAGGGTCAGCGGTTAATAAAGGGTTAATAAAGAGGGTCAGAGGTTAATAAAGTGTTAATAAAGGGTTAATAAAGAGGGTCAGAGGTTAATAAAGGGTTAATAAAGAGGGTCAGCGGTTAATAAAGGGTTAATAAAGAGGGTCAGAGGTTAATAAAGGGTTAATAAAGGGTTAATAAAGAGGGTCAGAGGTTAATAAAGGGTTAATAAAGAGGGTCAGAGGTTAATAAAGGGTTAATAAAGGGTTAATAAAGAGGGTCAGAGGTTAATAAAGGGTTAATTAAGAGGGTCAGAGGTTAATAAAGGGTTAATAAAGAGGGTCAGAGGTTAATAAAGGGTTAATTAAGAGGGTCAGAGGTTAATAAAGGGTTAATAAAGAGGGTCAGAGGTTAATAAAGGGTTAATAAAGAGGGTCAGAGGTTAATAAAGGGTTAATAAAGAGGGTCAGAGGTTAATATGTAACGTGGCTTTGTGTGTTTTGTTTCTCAGCATGAGATCGCCATTGTAACTGAAGAAGGAGTTGAGATCATTGGACCTCTGTCTTCTGAAACCAACTGGGACATCGCTCACATGGTCAGGTGGGGTCAAAGAGGAAACTCTTTTAGCTGATTTTTTTCTGCTTCTTTGGTCATTTGAAGAAAGAAGGTTGAACTTAGTCTAAAGACCCATTTCCACCGAGTGGTTCGGTTCGGTTCATCTCAGTTCAGCGCACATTTTGTGACGTTTCCATCGACTAAAGCCGGTAAAGATCCCCAAATATCCCATCTGCACGGTCCTACTTTTTTGGACCCTTCTGTTGGGGTGCCAAGAATATTGATCCAACCCTGTGCTTCAGTTACCATAGTGACAGACCCTGTGCTTTAGTTACCATAGTGACAGACCCTGTGCTTTAGTTACCATAGTGACAGACCCTGTGCTTCAGTTACCATAGTGACAGACCCTGTGCTTCAGTTACCATAGTGACAGACCCTGTGCTTTAGTTACCATAGTGACAGACCCTGTGCTTCAGTTACCATAGTGACAGACCCTGTGCTTTAGTTACCATAGTGACAGACCCTGTGCTTCAGTTACCATAGTGACAGACCCTGTGCTTTAGTTACCATAGTGACAGACCCTGTGCTTTAGTTACCATAGTGACAGACCCTGTGCTTTAGTTACCATAGTGACAGACCCTGTGCTTTAGTTACCATAGTGACAGACCCTGTGCTTTAGTTACCATAGTGACAGACCCTGTGCTTTAGTTACCATAGTGACAGACCCTGTGCTTTAGTTACCATAGTGACAGACCCTGTGCTTTAGTTACCATAGTAACAGACCCTGTGCTTCAGTTACCATAGTGACAGACCCTGTGCTTTAGTTACCATAGTGACAGACCCTGTGCTTCAGTTACCATAGTGACAGACCCTGTGCTTCAGTTACCATAGTGACAGACCCTGTGCTTTAGTTACCATAGTGACAGACCCTGTGCTTCAGTTACCATAGTGACAGACCCTGTGCTTCAGTTACCATAGTGACAGACCCTGTGCTTTAGTTACCATAGTGACAGACTCTTTAGTTACCATAGTGACAGACTCTTTAGTTACCATAGTGACAGACTCTTTAGTTACCATAGTAACAGACCCTGTGCTTCAGTTACCATAGTGACAGACTCTTTAGTTACCATAGTGACAGACCCTGTGCTTTAGTTACCATAGTGACAGACTCTTTAGTTACCATAGTGACAGACTCTTTAGTTACCATAGTGACAGACTCTTTAGTTACCATAGTGACAGACTCTTTAGTTACCATAGTGACAGACTCTTTAGTTACCATAGTGACAGACTCTTTAGTTACCATAGTGACAGACTCTTTAGTTACCATAGTGACAGACTCTTTAGTTACCATAGTGACAGACCCTGTGCTTTAGTTACCATAGTGACAGACTCTTTAGTTACCATAGTGACAGACCCTGTGCTTTAGTTACCATAGTGACAGACTCTTTAGTTACCATAGTGACAGACTCTTTAGTTACCATAGTGACAGACCCTGTGCTTTAGTTACCATAGTGACAGACTCTTTAGTTACCATAGTGACAGACCCTGTGCTTTAGTTACCATAGTGACAGACCCTGTGCTTTAGTTACCATAGTAAGACAGATTGTGTTTGCTAAACTTGCTTTCTGAAACGACCTCTGGAGAAGGTGATGGAAATCATGTCTGGATCTGAATGTCACTACCTGGCTCAGGAAGAGACAAAGAAACGCGTGTTTACAGGAAGTGAATTTATTTAACACTCAAGGTAAAACAATCATAATGATGATAGTCTGAGAGATCAGTTATGATTGAGAGGAAAACCAGCTGGTGGAGGCCTTAGAGGAACCTGACCACATCTAGGCAGAGAGGACACTGATCAAAGAGTTACAATATCCCTCTCTGCTTTCTTTGATTGGTGATCTTCCTCATTTAATTCAAGTTTCTCTTTTCTTTCTCTTCAGTGGGTTTGAATGAAGACCAGCGATGCCTCCGTATCTCTGACGAGTCCAAAACAACGTGGAGCTTATATTCCCCAGTTTATTTCTTCTGCTGTTAGTTGTAACTTTTTGTATAATGGAAAATAAAAATTGCTTGTTTCTGTGATGTCTGTGCTTGATTCATGTTAATGTGGTCACAACTTGTTTATGTTAATTTCTGACGATCAGAGAATTGAACAAGACCCTTTGATTTCTGATAAAACTCCCCAGCACGTTACATCTTAAGACTGGAGCTGCTTCCAGGTAGCAATTTTTCTTCATTTTGGGGCTTTTGATGCTTTCATCTAAAGATAGGACAGTGGATAGAGTCAGGTCCAGGCTGCCCGCTTAAAGGACTTAAGCTTCTATACACATTAACCACTAATGCAGACGTTTTTAAAAGATTTGAATAGGTTAATATTTAACACCCATAGTTTATTTTTCCCTGAAATATCTGTGATAAGTTACACTGGGTCATGATGTAAGCACAACAGACTAAAGTGTGACGTACTTTAAAGTTAACCTTATCAAATCAAACTTAATATATTTAAATTAACTGGGACAACATGACTTCCATGATTTCAGAAAATATAAAACATGAGTTTGTGTTTTGATGGAAATTATTCTTTGTTTCTTAGAATAAAACGACAGATATAGAGAGGTTGTGACCCGGCCCCAGATAACTGCCAGAAAATGGATGGATGGTTTCTAAACTACAAAAGCTGTCCTCCATTTTTTAAGATCAAAACACAAGTTAGGGGAATAAAAAAAAACGATCAATGCTGTTGCTATGCAGATTTAGGTCAAGAAAATCTTCTGATTTGTTACTGGGCAGACCAGAAAAACGTGTCCAATCATAGTAAACTCTGAACAAAAAATAATTCCTATGGACAAATGAAATGACTCCCGCCTCTGGTAGCTGGGTAGGTTACTGATAGCGGACCAATTGAAATCGACGCTGGCTTTGTAGTCAGGCAGACATAACAAAGTCGTCCAATCACAAAAACATCTGAAAGGGGATTTTTGCTGTATCTTGAGTCAGGTACTTTCTTTTTCTTTTATAAAATAAACACTGAAATATGAATACACGAGTCGATAAGACATTGATAAGAGAATAAATGTGCGAACATCGGGAGTTATTTTTAAGCTGCTTGCGCTTCGTGTCTTAAAGTCTCGGAGGAAGCTATGCTGGCTCTTAGCTACTATGCTAGGCTAGTTAGGTTAGCAGCAGGGTTTCAGTTAGCCACTTAGTGTCGTGGCTAATGTCAGTGTTAGCTAATGAAACAGGAAGAAGCCGGTAACTCACTTTTATATACCAACACTTAAATCACAATTCTACATTAAAATATATTATGATTACTGTCAGACATCTTTAAATATGCTCAGTGTCCGTCAGCTACTGAACAAGCTGTCTCTGTTAGCCTGTTAGCTCGGTGGTAACATGTTGAGCAGTGTGTGTGTGTGTGTGTGTGTGTGTGTGTGTGTGAGAGAGAGAGAGAGAGAGAGAGGGAGAGAGAAAAATATATAAACGGCAGAACATGACCACCGAAACACCGGCGCTGCTCCCGCTGTGACAGACATGAACCGGGGAGGTCGGCCTCTGTGTGTGTGTGTGTGTGTGTGTTAATAGAGTAATGTCTGTCTGACTAACTGTCTCTCTGTCTGTCCTTCTACATGTTTTGTTTTTAAACATGTCTTCCTCAGATGGTGGTTCTTGGATCGGGTTAGTTGGTCCAGATGTCGGAGGACCATCCCCAACATCTGGCCGACGCCTCCCTACAGGGAGAGGCGGGTCTGGAGGCCGGAGAGGGCGACACGGAGCCCAGCATGCTGCTGCAAAAGCTGAAGAGCAACATCTCGTAAGTGTCACATTAACTACATCATCCTTAAGTGTCTCCTTTAAAATAAACTGCTCAGATACATCTTCATAAAACACAGAAACCCCAGCTCCTCGGGACTTTCAAAATTGAGTCCATGGGTTCATGACCCGGCTCTGAGTCCAGGGGGCGTGTTCATGAACCTGCGCTGTATTGGCCTGTGTACTAACACAAACGGTGACCAGTAGGGTAACGGGGGAGGGGAACAGTCATCGTGAAGATAGATAGATAGATAGATAGATAGATAGATAGATAGATAGATACTTTATTGATCCCGAGGGAAATTCAAGGCATCCAGTAGCAGTATACAGACAGGCAGGACACAAGACATTAGTTACAATACACACCCGCTGTCCCCCCTCCCCTCTGTATACAGTAATCCCCCAAACAAGATTTAGCAGCCCCTATGTGACTAAGAGTAAATATAATTACAGGTTAAACCTGTGCAGTTAGCATTAGCATTAGACTTAAACGTATATAGTATAATGTACATAACCTGTGCAGTTAGCATTAGCATTAGACTTAAACATATATAGTATAATGTACATAACCTGTGCAGTTAGCATTAGCATTAGCATTAAACTTATATAGCATAATGTACATAACCTGTGCAGTTAGCATTAGCATTAGACTTAAACTTATATAGTATAATGTACATAACCTGTGCAGTTAGCATTAGCATTAAACTTATATAGCATAATGTACATAACCTGTGCAGTTAGCATTAGCATTAAACTTATATAGTATAATGTACATAACCTGTGCAGTTAGCATTAGCATTAAACTTATATAGCATAATGTACATAACCTGTGAGGAGAGAAAAACATGTGCTGGTTAAAAGAGACCTGTAAACAGTTAAAGAGCCTTAGAAACAAAGTGCTGACCTTCTAGAAACTAGTTCCATGTGCATGTACAGAGGTGTTTGAGGTAGTGCCAGAGGTGTGAGTACAGTCATTAAACAGTCAATGCAGGAATGCAGACTGGGCCATTAAAGTGCTCAGCAACATAAAGGAGCAGTGATTAGCATTAAGTGTCCAAAACAATAAGGTGAAACCAGGAGTGATCAGGGTGATTATCATTAAAGTACCCAACTATTGAGGAGCAGATTAGCATTAAGTGTTGAAGACAATAGAGTGAAACTTGACCTAGTTAGGGTGATCATGTCAACCATTACAGATGTAGCTAAACACAACAGTAGGATGAAACCAGACATGATTAGGGTGATTATCATTAAAGTGACCTGTGCTCAGTGAGGTGACTATCAATATGCATTAAAGTGTCCAACTGGAGGCTGACTCTGAGGTCAGCAGTGCAGGTGAGGACATTATGAAACCATAGAGTGTCACCTGATTGGGACTTTAGAAAGTGAAGGAGAGCACATGTTTCTGTATCAGCTGTTAAATAAGTGTCGTCCTGCTCTCATGACCACAACTTTCTCTGTCCACAGGAAGAGTGTCCAGACCAAAGTGGATCAGATCCTGGTAAGAACCAAAGGATAGCTTTGTTCAAACTACTTCCTGTTCTGAGACCTGAGCTGAGTATTTTAGAACAGTCGTCTTCTGTATGCAGGCGGTTTGGTTGTTTCTCTGAGCAGTTCTGGATTCAACATGTGCTGAATATATGTCTGTATATATATATAATAGAGCTTAATGATAATAATAATAATTATAAATAATAATGAACCCCTTTAGAGCTTACTGTACAGCCTCTCTATACTGCCCCCTTGTGGGTCAAGTAGAAGAAGCTCCAGATTGCATGTAATGATTGTTGGAGTCAGCACGCTCTGTTGAGAAATCTGATGATGCTATTCTCAGGATATATATATATATATATATATATATATATATATATATATATATATATAGATGATTATATAATTATGCTGCTGACAAATCCTTGTCACCTTTGTGGAAGCATCGCTGTAATAGTCTTATGTTGCTGTATGTCTTTTAAAAGGACATAATAATAATAACATTGAATGTTGAGATGAGTGATCTGTGCAGATGACAGGAAGTCCCTCCCTTAGGTAACATGTGATTCTTTCTGTTCCTCTTCAAATAGCAAGAAGTTCAACGTTTCTCCGACAACGACAAGCTGTACCTGTACCTCCAGCTGCCCTCAGGACCCGGCTCCGGAGACAAGAGGTCACACCTGTTCACCTGTCAGACACCCAATCCAACAGGAATACAGATGTGTGTGTTTTTAATGGCTTACTGCAGTAATTCCCAAAGGGGCCGAGACCCCCTGGGGGGGTCCAGAGTTATGAAAGGGGGCGGGGTTATGACACAGCTAGCTTAGCATAATGAGAGGACATGCAGGTAAAGGCTAATGGTGAATTTGTTGTCACACTGAAGGCATGCAAAGATAATTATAAATGTTTATTCTTAAAGAGCGAGACACTTTCTCAGGTACATCCCCACGCCACCTCTACCGTCTCTACAGACTGTCTGCACGCCACCTCTACCGTCTCTACAGACTGTCTGCACGCCACCTCTACCGTCTCTACAGACTGTCTGCACGCCACCTCTACCGTCTCTACAGACTGTCTGCACGCC
>NC_136708.1:23013457-23018457 GCF_947650265.1 Symphodus melops
AATGACCACGAGCTATAACCTCCTGCACACGGTCTAATGACCACGAGCTATAACCTCCTGCACACGGTCTAATAACCACGAGCTATAACCTCCTGCACACGGTCTAATGACCACGAGTTATAACCTCCTGCACACGGTCTAATGACCACGAGCTATAACCTCCTGCACACGGTCTAATGACCACGAGTTATAACCTCCTGCACACGGTCTAATGACCACGAGTTATAACCTCCTGCACACGGTCTAATGACCACGAGTTATAACCTCCTGCACACGGTCTGATGACCACGAGCTATAACCTCCTGCACACGGTCTGATGACCACGAGTTATAACCTCCTGCACACGGTCTAATGACCACGAGTTATAACCTCCTGCACACGGTCTAATGACCACGAGCTATAACCTCCTGCACACGGTCTAATGACCACGAGTTATAACCTCCTGCACACGGTCTAATAACTGTTATGCATGACGTTCTGCAGGTGTTCTTTAACTGTTATGCATGACGTTCTGCAGGTGTTCTGTGATTGTTATGCATGACGTTCTGCAGGTGTTCTTTAACTGTTATGCATGACGTTCTGCAGGTGTTCTTTAACTGTTATGCATGACGTTCTGCAGGTGTTCTTTAACTGTTATGCATGACGTTCTGCAGGTGTTCTGTGACTGTTATGCATGACGTTCTGCAGGTGTTCTGTGACTGTTATGCATGACGTTCTGCAGGTGTTCTGTGACTGTTATGCATGACGTTCTGCAGGTGTTCTTTATGTGCTCTGCATGACGTTCTTTAGGTAACACGTAGAGAACTTTAGTCCACCCTCCCTGTGGCGTCTCTTTTCCTGTGTTCGTATCGCTGAATGTCAGAATGTTTTTGGGGGTCTGCAGGAGGTCCGGCCAAAACGCACAAAGTCATCAAGAAAATGGCCGCCATCCATAAATCTGAGGGCGACGCTGAGCAGAAGGTGATCACGCCACTTTATGTTCAATCGATGATGGTTGGAGTTTTTCACGTCTTCAGTGCCGCTCATCACTTTGTCTCTTTAGAGGGACCTCGGGGACTCTTCCTCCTCCTCGTCTTCACTGAAGCAGCCGTCAGCAGACAAGTCAGCTGCAGCCAAACCTTCAGCCCTGGAAGCTCCGCCTCCTCCCTCCTCCTCCTCCTCCCTACGTCCTGCTGTAGGTTGACTCTTTTGTTTGTGTGTTCTGATCCAATCCAACATTGTTGTTTGGTTTTTAACTGTCTGACTTTCTGAGCTGCAGGTTGAAGCCTTCATGAAGCAGTTACCCAGAATCCTCCCTCGCAGCTCCATCCCTGACAAGACGCAGCTCTCTGTCCGCTCCTCTCCGCCGTCATTGGCTCCTAAAGACGCTTCAGGTGTCGGTGGAGCGTCTGGACCAGGAGGGCCTACTACTGCTGCTGCTGCCAGCGGGGGTGGAGTCAAGGTTATCGCCATGGCAACGTTACCACAGCAGCAGGGTGCTCCTGTCCCTTTGATGATTCTGCCTCAGGGATGTCTCTATGAGAGGGAGAAAGTGGCCCCCCCTCCTCAGCAGCAGCACTGCCCTGCAGCCCCCACCTCAGTGGTGCAGAAAGTGCGAGGACACACGAGTAAGCGCTCCTTGGAGTTGGTGTCAGGTAGCGGCGCTGTCGGCCTGTCCGGAGGCTCTGCTGCTCCTCCTCCTGTGAAACGGAAACGTGGACGACCAAGAAAACCTCGACCGGAGGACACCTTTCCGTCGCCTCCTCCACAGCCTCCCCCTCCACCTCACCCCTCCCACCCTCCCATCATCACCTCCCTGACGGGGGGGGTCATACAGAAAGCTTCCTCCTCCTCTTCCTCCTCACAGCCCGTGCTGGAGCTGGTGATTCAGGACCAGTCCAGTCTGGTTCTGAGCCCCCTTCCAGCGGACCCGACTCACAGGCTGGTAGAACACCGCGGGGTAGTGGTCCAGTGTCAGCCAGGCGGGGCGGGTGAGCTGGACCACCACAGCAGGCCCCTACTGCTCTTCCAGAGTCCAGGAAACCCCAGCTGGGAGCTGGCGGCGTCAGGCCGGACCCCGATGGTCGAAGTCATCCAGAAAGCTCCGAGACCGAGCAATAACAACAGCAGCACTGCACACCTCCACCCTCACACTCCTCTTCCTCTGCCAACGCTGCACGAGGAGCGAGGGGAGGTGGAGATCACGCTGACGCCACTAGAGCTGCCTGTCAGCCAGCCGCTGCCTTCCTCCTCCTCCACCTCTTCTCCTGCACCTGCTGCCTCCTCCTCGTCCTCGTCCTCCTCCGTCACAGTAAAGACGGAGGAGGACGAGGACGAGGACCAGATCTCCTCACAAAGAGAGGAACACTAGCTCTCTTCCTTCTTCCTCACTCAGCTGTTTCCTCACCTACAGCCAAGCCCCGCCCCCTCAGGTTTCACCACCCGTCCTTATTGGTTGAAATCCCAGATTGGCTGCAGCAGAGAGCCAGTCAGGAGGATGAATCAGCTCCCATTGTAAACAACCTGCTGCCCCTCAAACCCTCCCCTTCCTTCCTTCCCTCCATGCATCCTTGTTTCCTTCATCCTTAGATTATTCCTTTTCTGCGCCGTACGGACTTTGTGGAGTTTAGATGGAACTACGGGTCAGAACCTTGTGAAGGTTCTTTATGAAAATCACCTCTTGAACAGAGTTCAGCCTCGACTCATCTTCAACTCCAATGATTTCAGGAAGCTGAAGGTGATATTAACATCTGCGCCCAGATAAATGAGTAACCAGTGTGTGTGTGTGTGTGTGTGTGTGTGTGTGTGTGTGTGTGTGTGTGTGTGTGTGTGTGTGTGTGTGTGAGACGGGAGGGCGACACCCTCGTTTCAAGGCTTTAATATCGAGTGAGCGGTCAGGAAGTGGGCCTTGTTAATATCACACCATGAGAGGCCGAGTCTTGGTTAGACCACATCCACAGAGACGCGCTTTAAAGTGGGCGGAGCCTAGTTGGGTTTGAAATTCATCACAGACGTGACTCTTCATGTAAGGGCAGGGGTCAGAGGTCAAATGAGAGTCTAGCATGGTAACACAGAGAATCACGAAACGTCACGTGTTGAGTCCTCGGAGGGCAGCGGCCATTTTTCTATTTATTTGACAGTTTTAAAAACTGGAGGAAAGATGAAGCAGGAAGTTACATTAGCACTTCCTCTGAAACTCGCCGTCCCGTCACGCTGGCAGCCTTTCAGGTGAACGCCGTCCAATCTAACAGGAAGACGTTTAAATGTTCCTGAACACTCACAACGACACCTGATGGATATTTACTCTCCTCGATCACCGCTGAAGACGTGTAATCTTTCCTCGCCGCTGCCAAACCGCGTCTCGCTGCGTGACCGCATCTTCTTCTTCGTTGGTGCTATAACCAGCTGAGCGCTGCCTTCGGCTCGCTGGTTACAGATGAGGTCTTCAGGTCAGTTGAAGGCCGAAACGTGTTCATACTGTTCAGGTTAGAAGTGTTGCATGATGGGAAATGAGTTCTTTCAGGAAGTGGTTAAGCGACATGCTTTGAGGTTCAAGGTTCAAGGTTCAAGGTTCAAGGTTCAAGGGTTAAATGTGCCAAAAGGTCTCAGACGTGAAAAGATCGTCGTGTGCTTTGAGAGGAAACAGGAAGTTTAGTTTTTAAATCGTTTGATGCTTTTTGGAGGCTTTCACAGACGGCGAACACGGGAGACCGTTGAAAGCAACATTTCACCCGATCAGCAACGTCGTCATGACAACAAGGGTTAACTGGCACTTCACTGTGGCAGTCCAGGGTCAGGGCCTTTAAAGGGGGTCACTTTGGACTTACCTGTGGACTTAATGATCTCATGCTGAGCCTTCGTCCTGAAACACTTTAGGTCGTCCTTAAAACGACCTTGTTGTGCTTCAAGGTCAGACGAGTCATCAGAAGAGTTCCATCGTCCAACAGAGCAGAAGTGAAATGTTGCTTTATACTTCCTGTTTGGAGCAAAGTCAGGCAAGTGTTTCCTGTGCTGGGCTGAACTGGGTTTAACTGGGCTGAACTGGGTTTAACTGGGCTGAACTGGGTTTAACTGGGCTGAACTGGGTTCAACTGGGCTGAACTGGGCTGAACTGGGCTGAACTGGGTTTAACTGGGCTGAACTGGGTTTAACTGGGCTGAACTGGGTTTAACTGGGCTGAACTGGGTTTAACTGGGCTGAACTGGGTTCAACTGGGCTGAACTGGGCTGAACTGGGTTTAACTGGGCTTAACTGGGTTTAACTGGGCTGAACTGGGTTTAACTGGGCTGAACTGGGCTTAACTGGGTTTAACTGGGCTGAACTGGGTTTAACTGGGCTGAACTGGGTTGAACTGGGCTGAACTGGGCTGAACTGGGTTTAACTGGGCTGAACTGGGTTTAACTGGGCTGAACTGGGTTTAACTGGCGTTAACTGGGCTGAACTGGGTTTAACTGGGCTGAACTGGGCTGAACTGGGTTTAACTGGGCTGAACTGGGTTTAACTGGGTTTAACTGGGCTGAACTGGGCTGAACTGGGTTTAACTGGGCTGAACTGGGTTGAACTGGGCTGAACTGGGGTTAACTGGGGTTAACTGGGCTGAACTGGGCTGAATTGGGTTTAACTGGGCTGAACTGGGGTTAACTGGGCTGAACTGGGTTTAACTGGGCTGAACTGGGGTTAACTGGGGTTAACTGGGCTGAACTGGGTTTAACTGGGCTGAACTGGGGTTAACTGGGCTGAACTGGGTTTAACTGGGCTGAACTGGGTTTAACTGGGTTTAACTGGGCTGAACTGGGTTTAACTGGGCTGAACTGGGCCATCGTGGACACAATGAAATGTTCTGAATATGCAAAGATGATGTGAAGAAGATCTGCATCATGGCGGGAGGCGATATCAGAAAAGAGTGGGTTCATTGAAGTTCAAAGATGGGATTGGCAAGCTAACTGGTCTGACTGGTCGATGCTGACGTGTAGGTTTCCCTTTAAAGAATCTTTGATCAAAGTTTCTAAGATGTCTGGAAG
>NC_136708.1:23023457-23040957 GCF_947650265.1 Symphodus melops
GATGGTTATAGTGGTTACGATGGTTATGCTGGTTACGATGGTTATAGTGGTTACGATGGTTACGATGGTTATAGTGGTTACGATGGTTACGATGGTTACGATGGTTATAGTGGTTACGATGGTTATAGTGGTTACGATGGTTATGCTGGTTACGATGGTTATAGTGGTTACGATGGTTATAGTGGTTACGCTGGTTACAATGGTTATAGTGGTTACGATGGTTATGCTGGTTACGATGGTTACGATGGTTATACTGGTTACGATGGTTATAGTGGTTACAATGGTTACAATGGTTATAGTGGTTACGATGGTTATAGTGGTTACGATGGTTATAGTGGTTACGATGGTTATGCTGGTTACGATGGTTATAGTGGTTACGATGGTTATAGTGGTTACGCTGGTTACAATGGTTATTGTGGTTACGATGGTTATGCTGGTTACGATGGTTACGATGGTTATACTGGTTACGATGGTTATAGTGGTTACAATGGTTACAATGGTTATAGTGGTTACGATGGTTATAGTGGTTACGATGGTTATAGTGGTTACGATGGTTACGATGGTTATAGTGGTTACGATGGTTATAGTGGTTACAATGGTTATAGTGGTTACGATGGTTATAGTGGTTACGATGGTTACGATGGTTATAGTGGTTACGATGGTTACGATGGTTATAGTGGTTACAATGGTTATACTGGTTACGATGGTTATGCTGGTTACGATGGTTACGATGGTTATACTGGTTACGATGGTTACGATTGCTATAGTGGTTACGATGGTTATAGTGGTTACGATGGTTATAGTGGTTACGATGGTTATAGTGGTTACAATGGTTATACTGGTTACGATGGTTACGATTGCTATAGTGGTTACGATGGTTATAGTGGTTACGATGGTTATAGTGGTTACGATGGTTATGCTGGTTACGATGGTTATAGTGGTTACGCTGGTTACGATGGTTATAGTGGTTACGATGGTTATAGTGGTTATGATGGTTATAGTGGTTACAATGGTTATACTGGTTATAGTGGTTACGATGGTTATAGTGGTTACGATGGTTATAGTGGTTACGATGGTTATAGTGGTTACAATGGTTATACTGGTTACAATGGTTATACTGGTTACAATCAATCTGACCTCTTTTGTTTCGTCCTTCAGTGATCGACCCGGAGGTCGCTCTGAAGGCGTGTCAGGAAGTCCTTCTAAAGGTCAAGCTGCAGAACAGGGAAGCGCCTGAAGAGCAACAACCAGACGACAAACCGCTACAACAGAACGCCACCGAGTGGCTCATCGGCCCAGACTCCCGTCCAATCAGAGAGGGTGAGGAAGGAAGGAGATCAGGGAAGGATGCGGAAAAGCAAAGTTCCTCCCAGCATCTCGCCTCGACCCGCTCCGAGTCAGCAGCGTCTTCGTCTAAACAG
This sequence comes from Symphodus melops, assembly GCF_947650265.1. NCBI lineage: Eukaryota > Metazoa > Chordata > Actinopteri > Labriformes > Labridae > Symphodus > Symphodus melops. Next base: position 23,024,879 of record NC_136708.1, read on the forward strand.
TCGTGGCTGCTGCGTCTGTTTGAGTCCAAGCTGTTTGACGTCTCCATGGCGATCTCTTACCTGTACAAGTCAAAGGAGCCAGGTGTCCAGGCGTACATTGGGAATCGTCTCTTTAGCTTCCCCGACAGCGAGGTGGACTTCCACCTGCCACAGCTGCTCAACATGTACGTGCACATGGACACGGAGGTGGGCGACGCCATCAGACCTTACCTGGTGAGTCCTCAGACAGCTGGTTACTATGACAACAGACAGCCCAGGGCCATGCTGTCGTAATTCATCCTTAGTTTCTTTGAGGCTGTCCGGCCTCACAGGTTATTATATTATAATATTAATACATGAAAGTAAAACGCTTCAGGATCGACCTGAGAGTCCTGGTTTTTGTATTTGTGCACGTAAACATTAACTGGTAACTGATGCTGAACACCTGACCTGCTCCGGAGCAGGTTAAAGCTCCGCCCACTGACCAATCAGATCTTTTGATGGTGGAGCTGATGGAGAGGGGGGAGGACACTTCATGTGTCCATCATGATTTTACATTATAGTGTGTTTAGTTCATGATTATGTTTCACTGATATCCTTCAACAAAGGCTGAAAAAGCACCAGAACATTTATCTGGCCGGGTCGCGGGGGCAGCAGTCTTAGCAGAAACGCTCAGATTTCCCTCACCCTCCCTCGGGTGTTCCTAAGCCAGCCGAGAGACATAGTCTCTCCAGCGTGTCCTGGGTCTACCCCGAGGCCTCCTCCCAGAGGGACATGCCCGAAACACCTCCCTAGGGAGGCGTTCAGGGGGCATCCGGACCAGATGCCCGAACCACCTCAGCTGACTCCTCTCGATGTGAAGGAGTAACGGCTCTACTCCGAGCTCCTCCCTGGTGACCGAGCTCCTCACCCTATCTCTAAGGGTGCGCCCAGCCACCCTACGGAGGAAGCCCATTTCAGCCGCTTGTATCCGAGATCTCGTTCTTTCGGTCCTGACCCAGAGCTCATGACCATAGGTGAGGGTAGGAACGAAGATCGACCGGTAAATCGAGAGCTTCGCCTTTCGGCTTAGCTCCTTCTTCACCACGACGGACCGATACAGCGACCGCATGACTGCAGACACCGCACCGATCCGTCTGTCGATCTCACGCTCCATCTTCCCCCCACTCGTGAACAAGACCGCGAGATACTTAAACTCCTCCACCTGGGGCAAGGACTCCCCACCGACCCGAAGAGGGCAAACCACCTTTTTCCGGTCGAGAACCATAGCCTCAGATTTAGAGGTGCTGATCCTCATCCCAGCCGCCTCACACTCGGTAGCGAACCGCCCCAGTGCGTGCTGAAGGTCCAGGTTTGATGGAGCCAACAAGACCACATCATCTGCAAAAAGCAGAGACGAGATCCTGTGGTCCCCAAACCGGACCCCCTCCGGCCCCTGGCTGCACCTAGAAATTCTGTCCATAAAAGTAATGAACAGAACCGGTGACAAAGGGCAGCCCTGCCGGAGGCCAACGCGCACCGGGAACAGGTCCGACTTACTGCCGACAATGTGAACCAGACTCCTGCTCCGGTCATACAGGGACCGGACCGCCCTTGGCAAAGGGCCCCGAACCGTAGAGCTGGTCCAGTGTTCTGCGGCCAGGACGAAAAACGCATTGTTCCTCTTGGATCCGAGGTTCAACTAACGGCTGGATCCTCCTCTCCAGTACCCTGGAATAGACTCCAAGGGAGGCTGAGGAGTGTGATTCCCCGGTCCCCCTTCTTGAAAAGAGGGACCACCACCCCGGTCTGCCAGTCCAGAGACCCTGTCCCCGACCTCCATGCGATGTTGCAGAGGCGTGTCAACCATGACAGCCCCTGCACATCCAGAGACTTAAGATACTCAGGGCGAATCTCATCCACCCCCAGAGCCTCGCCACCAAGGAGCTCGCCAACTACCTCGGTGACTTCGGCTTGGGTGATGGACGAGTCTACCTCTGAGAGCTCAGCCTCTGCTTCCTCAGTGGAAGACGTGACGGTGGGATTGAGGAGATCCTCGAAGTATTCCTTCCACTGCCCGACCTAACCCTAACCCTACATCCCCAGGTGAGGTCAGCAGCTCCCCACCTCCACTGTAAACAGTGTTGGTGAAGCACTGCTTCCCAGTCGGCCGGTTTGCCAGTCCTCCTCCATGGCCTCCCCGAACTCCTCCCAGGTCCGAGTTTTTGCCTCCACAACAGCTCGGCCTGCAGAACGCCTGGCCTGCCGTTACCTGTCAGCTGCCTCAGGAGTGCTATGCGCTAGCAACGCCCGATAGGACTCCTTCTTCAGCTTGACAACTTCCCTTACTTCCGGTGTCCACCACCCGGGTTCGGGGATTGCCCCCAAGACAGGCTCTAGAGACGCTGCAACCACAGTTAAGAGCAGCTGCTTTGCTCATGGAGGTGGAGGACATGGTCCACTCGGACTCGATGTCTCCAGCCTCCTCTGGGATCTGTGAGAAGCTCTCCTGGAGGTGGGAGTTGAAGACCTCGCTAACAGAGGGTTCTGATAGATGCACAATTACTAATATCTTCTTCTGACTTTGAATGATATCTTGATATGAATGTTTAATGTCTCCATGCTGCTCTATGAAATATAACTTCTCAAAGTGTTCTTCTCTCCACTTCAGATCGAGTCAGACAGTTCAGAGAAGAAACAGGAGTTATTATAGTTCCAACCCTGCAGCTGTGTAGCTTTAGTCTGTGAGCCTGTTTGACTTATTTATATTATAGTTTGATCAGAGTTTGTAGATATGATGATCTGCTGACGCCAGACTCAGTGATGATTGTGATTGGTTAAATGAAGATAACTCCGCCCCCTTTATGTGACTGCGCTCTCTGTAACTCCGGGTTGACCTATCAGGTTGATAAGCAGCTTCACAGGACTGATAATCATGATCTCTGATGTCAGTTAGTGAAGCCGGATCAGCCAGAGAGACTCTTCATAGTCCAGACCCCAGATCAGCCAGAGAGACCCGGGTATGTTAAACTCTCTTCATAGTCCAGACCCCAGATCAGCCAGAGAGACCCGGGTATGTTAAACTCTCTTCATAGTCCAGACCCCAGATCAGCCAGAGAGACCCGGGTATGTTAAACTCTCTTCATAGTCCAGACCCCTGGAGAACTCTGAGAGAAAACAGGATACTGTGGCATGTAAGCGTCTTACCCTGGTTTCTGACCACGCTGAACCAACATGACGGCGCCAACGAGAATGTCTTATTCTGGAGAGAGGAATACGTTTTGTGTTTCGCTAATAAAACATAAAATATAATTGAAGGTTGGTCGAGATAGAGTGAGGGTGGGTTTAGTGGGGGGGTCAAGAGAGGGAGAGAAAGGGTTGAGTGAGAGAGAGCTTGGGGGGAGACAACAGGACTCTGTTCATGGGGATTGCAAACTAACCACTAGGCCACTGGAGGCCCGTCTCTCTTCTGAATCATCCGGAACTCAAAGAAGTCCGTCTCTGGAGGGAGGGTCTCCAGCAGGACCCCCTGATCCTGGGAAGTCAGGCTGCTCGTCCTGTGTTAGGTGTGGGATGTTGGTGTTTGATTGTGACCTCTTTGTGTCTGTGTCAGATCCACCGATGTCGAGGCAGCATCACCTTCTCACTGCTCACTGCCTGGCTGCTGGGCGCTTACTCCAATGATATGCACATCTCCACCCAGCGTCACTCCAGAGGTGCCAAACTCAGAAAAATCATCTTGAGTGACGACCTCAAACCTTCAGCTGAGGCTCCTCGACCAGTCTCTGTGTCAGAGAGCAGCCCCAGGCCCTCGCCGTCCCACCGCCGCTGTCACCGGAGACACAACAGCAGCAACGTTGACACTCCCCCGCCTTTCTCCACGGCCGGCCCGGCCCCCGAGAGCCCAGGACCCGGGGAAGTGTTTGTGTCCCCATCCAGGAGGACCCACCAGAGATCTAAGTCAGATGCCACCACGGCGAGCAGCGGGCCTGGCTCAGGCCTCCGACGGACGGGGAGTAACCCAAAAGTGGAATCTGTCCTCGAGGAGGTAAAGTTCTCATATACCGTTTCTTTTCAGCACGATACTAACAACAACAACAACAACAATGACAACTTCAACACAAGAATGACAATAACATCAACAATAAACACAAAGAAAACAAGGACAACAACTTCAACGACAACAACAAAGACAACAATGACAACAACAACAAAGACAGCAACGACAAAGACGACGATGACAACACGAACAAAGACGACAAAGACAACAAAGACAACAACGACAAAGCGAACAAAGACAACAACGACAAAGACAACAACGACAACAACGACAAAGCGAACAAAGACAACGACAAAGACAGCAACGACAAAGCGAACAAAGACAACGACAAAGACAACAACGACAACGCGAACAAAGACAACAACGACAAAGCGAACAAAGACAACAACGACAAAGACAACAACGACAAAGCGAACAAAGACAACAACGACAAAGACAACAACGACAACGCGAACAAAGACAACGACAAAGACAACGACAAAGCGAACAAAGACAACGACAAAGACAACAACGACAAAGCGAACAAAGACAACAACGACAACGCGAACAAAGACAACAACGACAAAGCGAACAAAGACAACAACGACAAAGCGAACAAAGACAACGACAAAGACAGCAACGACAAAGCGAACAAAGACAACAACGACAACGTGAACAAAGACAACAACGACAAAGCGAACAAAGACAACGACAAAGACAACAACGACAACGCGAACAAAGACAACAACGACAAAGCGAACAAAGACAACAACGACAAAGACAACAACGACAAAGCGAACAAAGACAACAACGACAAAGACAACAACGACAAAGCGAACAAAGACAACGACAAAGACAACAACGACAAAGCGAACAAAGACAACAACGACAAAGACAACAACAACAACGCGAACAAAGACAACAACGACAAAGCGAACAAAGACAACAAAGACAACAAAGACAACAACGACAACGCGAACAAAGACAACAACGACAAAGCGAACAAAGACAACAACGACAAAGACAACAACGACAACGCGAACAAAGACAACGACAAAGACAACGACAAAGCGAACAAAGACAACGACAAAGACAACAACGACAAAGCGAACAAAGACAACAACGACAAAGCGAACAAAGACAACAACGACAAAGACAACGACAACGCGAACAAAGACAACAACGACAAAGCGAACAAAGACAACAACGACAAAGCGAACAAAGACAACGACAAAGACAGCAACGACAAAGCGAACAAAGACAACGACAAAGACAGCAACGACAAAGCGAACAAAGACAACGACAAAGACAACAACGACAACGCGAACAAAGACAACAACGACAAAGCGAACAAAGACAACAACGACAAAGACAACAACGACAAAGCGAACAAAGACAACGACAAAGACAACAACGACAAAGCGAACAAAGACAACGACAAAGACAACAACGACAAAGCGAACAAAGACAACAACGACAAAGACAACAACAACAACGCGAACAAAGACAACAACGACAAAGCGAACAAAGACAACAAAGACAACAACGACAAAGACAACAACGACAACGCGAACAAAGACAACAACGACAAAGCGAACAAAGACAACGACAAAGCGAACAAAGACAACAACGACAAAGACAACGACAAAGACAACAACGACAAAGCGAACAAAGACAACAACGACAACGCGAACAAAGACAACAACGACAAAGCGAACAAAGACAACAACGACAAAGCGAACAAAGACAACAACGACAAAGACAGCAACGACAAAGCGAACAAAGACAACAACGACAACGCGAACAAAGACAACAACGACAAAGCGAACAAAGACAACAACGACAAAGCGAACAAAGACAACGACAAAGACAGCAACGACAAAGCGAACAAAGACAACAACGACAACGCGAACAAAGACAACAACGACAAAGCGAACAAAGACAACAACGACAAAGCGAACAAAGACAACGACAAAGACAACAACGACAACGTGAACAAAGACAACAACGACAAAGCGAACAAAGACAACAACGACAAAGCGAACAAAGACAACGACAAAGACAGCAACGACAAAGCGAACAAAGACAACAACGACAACGCGAACAAAGACAACAACGACAAAGCGAACAAAGACAACAACGACAAAGCGAACAAAGACAACGACAAAGACAACAACGACAAAGCGAACAAAGACAACGACAAAGACAACAACGACAACGCGAACAAAGACAACAACGACAAAGCGAACAAAGACAACAACGACAAAGACAACAACGACAAAGCGAACAAAGACAACAACGACAAAGACAACAACGACAAAGCGAACAAAGACAACGACAAAGACAACAACGACAAAGCGAACAAAGACAACAACGACAAAGACAACAACAACAACGCGAACAAAGACAACAACGACAAAGCGAACAAAGACAACAAAGACAACAAAGACGACAACACGAACAAAGACAACAACGACAAAGCGAACAAAGACAACAACGACAAAGCGAACAAAGACAACAACGACAAAGACAACAACGACAACGCGAACAAAGACAACGACAAAGACAACGACAAAGCGAACAAAGACAACGACAAAGACAACAACGACAAAGCGAACAAAGACAACAACGACAAAGCGAACAAAGACAACAACGACAAAGACAACAACGACAAAGACAACAACGACAACGCGAACAAAGACAACAACGACAAAGCGAACAAAGACAACAACGACAAAGCGAACAAAGACAACGACAAAGACAGCAACGACAAAGCGAACAAAGACAACGACAAAGACAACAACGACAACGCGAACAAAGACAACAACGACAAAGCGAACAAAGACAACAACGACAAAGACAACAACGACAAAGCGAACAAAGACAACAACGACAAAGACAACAACGACAAAGCGAACAAAGACAACGACAAAGACAACAACGACAAAGCGAACAAAGACAACAACGACAAAGACAACAACAACAACGCGAACAAAGACAACAACGACAAAGCGAACAAAGACAACAAAGACAACAACGACAAAGACAACAACGACAACGCGAACAAAGACAACAACGACAAAGCGAACAAAGACAACAACGACAAAGCGAACAAAGACAACGACAAAGCGAACAAAGACAACAACGACAAAGACAACGACAAAGCGAACAAAGACAACAACGACAAAGACAACGACAAAGTGAACAAAGACAACAACGACAAAGACAACAACAACAACAACAATGACAACTTCAACATAAGAATGACAATAACATCAACAATAAACACAAAGAAAACAAGGACAACAACTTCAACGACAACAACAAAGACAACAATGACAACAACAACAAAGACAGCAACGACAAAGACGACGATGACAACACGAACAAAGACGACAAAGTGAACAAAGACAACAACGACAAAGCGAACAAAGACAACAACGACAACGCGAACAAAGACAACAACGACAACGCGAACAAGACAACAACGACAACGCGAACAAAGACAACAACGACAACGCGAACAAAGACAACAACGACAAAGCGAACAAAGACAACAACGACAAAGCGAACAAAGACAACAACGACAAAGACGACAACGCGAACAAAGACAACAACGACAATGACAACAACGACAATGACAACAACGACAATGACAACAACGACAATGACAACAAAGACAACGACAAAGACGACAAAGACAACAACGACAACGCGAACAAAGACAACAACGACAATGACAACAAAGACAACGACAAAGCGAACAAAGACAACAACGACAAAGACAACGACAACAATGACAACAACGACAAAGACAACGACAACAATGACAAAGACAACAATGACAACAACAACAAAGACAACAAAGACAACAAAGACAACAATGACAACAACAACAAAGACAACAATGACAACAACAACAAAGACAACAATGACAACAACAACAAAGACAACAATGACAACAACAACAAAGACAACAACGACAAAGACGACGATGACAACTCGAACAAAGATGACAAAGGCAACAGCAACGACGACAAAGACAACAAAGACAAAGCGAACAAAGACAACAACGACAAAGACAACAACGACAAAGACAACAACGACAAAGACAACAACGACAACGTGAACAAAGACAACGACAAAGCGAACAAAGACAACAACGACAAAGACAACAACGACAAAGACAAAGTGAACGAAGACAACAACGACAAAGACAACAACGACAACGACAAAGTGAACAAAGACAACAACGACAAAGACAAAAACGACAAAGACAACAACGACAAAGACAACAACGACAACGACAAAGTGAACAAAGACAACAACGACAAAGACAAAAACGACAAAGACAACAACGACAAAGACAACAACGACAACGCGAACAAAGACAACAACGACAACGTGAACAAAGACAAAGACGACAACGGCGACAAAGATTTCAACAATGATGACAGTTTTTGTGGGCAGTTGATTTATGATGTCATGAAGCCACTCTGCCATCTGGTGGACAAACTGTGAACTGCATTTGGTCAGTGTTTGACTGAACTTTGACCTGTTTGTTCTAATGTGACTGACCCATGTGTCGTCTCTCTGCATGTTTCAGCCGGAGCGTCTGCGTCCTCAGCGCGAGTTTGTGAAGTCTCTCCTCTGCATCGGGAAGCGTTTGGCGACTCTTCCAACCAAAGAGCAGAAAACTCAACGTCTGATCTCTGAGCTGTCGCTGCTAAACCACAAACTGCCAGCACGCGTGTGGCTGCCCACCGCCACGCACCAGCACCACGTGTGCAGGATCCCGCACACGCAGGCCGTGGTGCTCAACTCCAAGGACAAGGTACACACACGCACACACTATACACACCCACACCCCTCCCCCTCCTCCTGCTGATCCTCGCTCTCCTCCTCAGGCGCCGTACATCATCTACGTGGAGGTGTTGGAGTGCGAGAGCTTTGAGACGTCAGCTGTTCCGGTACGTATCCCGGAGACGAGGATCCGCTCGGCCCGCTCTGCAGAGAATCTGGACTGTGGTGGCACGACGGCTAGCATCAACAACACGATGACAACAGAGCATCGAACCGGAAGTTTCTGCACCGTTCAGAACTATGACAACGATGACGAGGCGTGGGCCACTGATGACATCGGACAGCTGCAGGTGGAGGTGAGTCAACCTGACCATCACAACCTAATAACATACATCCTTTCACCTCTTACTGAACCAAGCAGCGACCTCCGATGTTGAAACTTAACTAAATTAAAATCCTGCAGTTCCTGGAGTGTCCACTAGAGGCTGGCTGCAGTACCTGGAGTGTCCACTAGAGGCTGGCTGCAGCAGCACAGGAAGTCACATACACACCCATTCAAACAGCCTGTTTTTACAGCAGACATGAACATGTTTACAGCCTGCTTCAAAAAACCAAATAGGTGTGATTAGCTCATGTCTCCATCCACACACACTGTACGGGGGGGAATGTTTTGATGACTCAGCAGTTTTGATTGGATGAAGGATCAGAGTTATTCACAATAAGGCGTGTAGCTGAGCTGATTGACAGGTGGGCGCCGTGTAACGGTTTGTCAGGAGGCTTAAAACCCGCCTCAGCTCTCAGCCTGTCGTTAGCTTGACTCAAAGTTAGCCTGAGACAGCATTTCCAGCACGGAGACCGCCATCCATGGGACTCCAGCGCCCCCTGCAGGGACACACAGGGGACTCCAGCGCCCCCTGCAGGGACACACGGGGGACTCCAGCGCCCCCTGCAGGAACACACAGGGGACTCCAGCGCCCCCTGCAGGGACACACGGGGGACTCCAGCGCCCCCTGCAGGAACACATGGGGGACTCCAGCGCCCCCTGCAGGAACACATGGGGGACTCCAGCGCCCCCTGCAGGAACACACGGGGGACTCCAGCGCCCCCTGCAGGAACACACGGGGGACTCCAGCGCCCCCTGCAGGAACACACGGGGGACTCCAGCGCCCCCTGTAGGGACACACATCGATATTCTTGAAAACCCAACTGAAGGGTCCCAAAAAGTAGGACAGAACAGGTCGGTTATTTGGGAATCTTTCCCGCCTTTAGTCTATGGAAACGCCAAACTGCGACTAACCGCACTGAACCGGGTCTTTAGAGTGTGCTGAGTGGTTAAAGACGGATCGGGTTCGACTCCCTGTTTCCTGCACGTCAGTCCTCTCTCTTCCTGATTTCTGACCCTCTCCACTGTGTGTGTGTGTGTGTGTGTGTGTGTGTGTGTGTGTGTGTGTGTGTGTGTGTGTGTGTGTGTGTGTGTGTGTGTGTGTGTGTGTGTGTGTGTGTGTGTGTGTGTGTGTGTGTGTGTGTGTGTGTGTGTGTGTGTGTGTGTCAGGCTGAGGCTCAGACCAGCAGCAGCGACAACATCAGTCAGTTTTCAGTCGACAGCATCACAAGTCTGGAAAGCAAAGAGCCGACGTTCATCGCTGCAGGAGACATCAGGTACACACACACACACACACACACACACACACACACACACACACCTTCTCTTGATCCAATAGAATCTTACCCGCTGCTTCCTTGTTGCTATGGTTACTCCTCTTAGATCCATTAAACCGTAGGTGTCCGTAGATCTGAACTTTAACTTATATTTTTGTAGGTTAACAGGAAGTAGCTTCTGCACGGGTTCGGAGGACACCCATGTGACAGCTTTCAGCCAATCAGAGTGGATTATTCCCCAGCCCATAATAACCTGCTGTACTTTCATTATGATCCGTTTTACAGACGGCGTCTCTCGGAGAACCTCGCTCAAACGCCCACCTCGTTCAGGAGGGACCCCGAGGACCCGTCGGCTGTCGCCCTCAAAGAACCCTGGGAGGAGAAAGTCAGGTGAGTCACCTGGTGGCTAATCTCTACTCTGATTGGATGAGATAATAATACAGGAAGATACAACTTTATTGTTTGAATTATTAAATAAATACAATTTGAAAAATATTAGAAAATATATATATACAGAGAGAGAGAGTATTGTTAGAGTATTAAATCATTTTCTTAATAGTTAATTTGTAATAATAATTGTACATAGATTACATTAGTTGCCATGGTAATATTTCTGATAGACAGTCTGTCTCTCTCTCTCTCTCTGTCTCTCTCTCTCTCTCTCTCTCTCTCTCTCTCTGTCTCTCTCTCTCTGTCTCTCTCTGTCTCTGTCTCTCTGTCTCTTGTCTCTGTCTCTCTGTCTGTGTCTCTCTGTCTCTTGTCTCTGTCTCTCTGTCTGTCTCTCTCTCTCTCTCTCTCTCTCTCTCTCTCTCTCTCTCTCTCTCTCTCTCTTTCTCTTCCCCCCCCCCCCAGGCGGATCAGAGAAGCGTCTCCGTACGGTCACCTTCTGAACTGGAGACTGCTGTCCGTCATCGTGAAGTGTGGCGATGACCTGAGACAGGAGCTGCTGGCCTATCAGGTGCTCCGACAGCTGCAGGTACTCACACACACCTGTCTGTGTTTTTGATTCTGATCATCGATGATTGATTGTTAATGTCTGAAAAGTTGTTTTTGTTGTTTCAGTCGATCTGGCAGCAGGAGCGAGTTCCTCTGTGGATCAAACCCTACAAGATCCTGGTGATGTCATCAGACAGCGGCATGATCGAACCCGTCCTCAATGCTGTCTCTCTGCACCAGGTAACCATGACAACCATCTGAATGTGCTGATCGCTCTCTCCTTTGACTGGTTGATTGATAATGCCTGTCTCCCGTCCCTCAGGTGCGGAAGCAGAGTCAGCTGTCTCTCCTCGACTACTTCCTGCAGGAACACGGCAGCTTCACGACCGAGGCCTTCCTCACCGCGCAGAGGAACTTCGTGCAGAGCTGCGCCGGGTACAGCCTCATCTGCTACCTGCTGCAGGTCAAAGACAGGTGAGACGCACCTGACTTTCTCTCGCCCAATCACTGACGAGCTCTCATTGTTCATGCAGGCTGCTATGAGTAGGCGGGAACTCGTCAATGCTAAGCTATGCTAATAATGCTAATCTGCTGCAAATCTAGATTGCAACGCTAGGCAAACAATTCCTTCCTGCTCCCAGTCTTAATGCTAAGCTAGCTCTTAATCTGAACACCTAGACTTGTGCTAAGCTAGGCTAACAGTCACCCTTTGCTCTCAGTCTGGATGCTGGGCTAGGCTAACCCTCTCTGATACAACTCTGCAGACATAACGGGAACATCCTGCTGGACTCCGAAGGTCACATCATCCACATCGACTTCGGCTTCATCCTCTCCAGCTCGCCGCGGAACCTCGGCTTCGAGACGTCGGCCTTCAAACTGACCTCAGAGTTTGTGGACGTGAGTGAAACAGGACGGCTTGTTTCAGCTGTTAGCTTAGCGCTGGACCATAATGACATCTGGATTGTTTCAGGTAATGGGCGGTCTGGACGGCGACATGTTTATCTACTACAAGATGTTGATGCTGCAGGGTCTGATCGCTGCCAGGAAACACATGGAGAAGGTTCTGCAGATCGTCGAGATCATGCAGCAAGGTGAGTCTGAGTCTGTGGAGACGGTAGAGGTGGCGTGCAGACAGTCTGTAGAGGTGGCGTGCAGACAGTCTGTAGAGGTGGCGTGCAGACAGTCTGTAGAGACGGTAGAGGTGGCGTGCAGACAGTCTGTAGAGGTGGCGTGCAGACAGTCTGTAGAGGTGGCGTGCAGACAGTCTGTAGAGGTGGCGTGCAGACAGTCTGTAGAGGTGGCGTGCAGACAGTCTGTAGAGGTGGCGTGCAGACAGTCTGTAGAGGTGGTAGAGGTGGCGTGCAGACAGTCTAAGCCCCTCCCACTGGCTCCAGGTGAATTCTCCTGGTTCTATCCTGCTGCCTTCTCTCAGTCGGCTCACTCTGACTTCTGCAGGAGAAACATTCAGCTGGTGACGTTCAGACGTGAAGCTCCTCCTCTTTTCAGGGCGTTCCCGCGGTGATACTAAACTGTCTCTCCTGCAGGTTCACACCTCCCGTGTTTCCACGGCTCCAGCACCATCCGCGGTCTGAAGGAGCGTTTCCACATGTCTCTGACGGAGGAGCAGCTGCAGCTGCTGGTGGAGCAGCTGGTTGACGGGTCGATGAGGTCACTGACCACCAAACTGTACGACTCTTTCCAGTACGTCACTAACGGCATCATGTGAGTGCGGCAACGCCACGGACATTCCTGCAGACTTTAAACTTTGTGATGTGGTCATCTCGTCCGTCTCTGAAGCTTCGAACTGACTTGTTTTGAGTCGGATCTTCTTAAACTTCAGGACCGGCTCATTAAAGTCACATGACCTTGACCTTCAGCATTGCATCGAGTTGTCATGAAAACGGACGGAGGATTCAGACTTCTGCTTCCTCCTGCTCTTTCTGAGATTAATTTAAACACGGCGCCGCCTCTCTGCAACGCGAGCGAGCGTTTGTCAGTTTGATGAAGGACAGAAATGTACATTTGTCCCCGAGTTTTTTTAATTATGCTGCTTGTTTAAAGCTTCATATTTACTGATGATTTCTTCTTTAAACTGGAGAACTACGGAAGGCCAAATGAGACATTTCTTGATTTTAAAATGTAAAAGAAAAGTCAAACTCATCAGAGGCCACTGCCTTAAAAAAAAAAAGATACCAGATAAAAACATTGAGCTGAACGTTTGTTACTTTAAATAGAGGCGGATCTGATTTTGTTTTTCATCATATTAGCAGAAAAACATCTTCCACCACCAGAGGGCGCCACAACCTGAAAGTGCCTCCCAAGAAGGAGGAAGTTCATGATCATGTAAAGATTTAACATTCTCAGTATGGCTAAGGATGCTAATGCTAGCTAAAGTCTTCAGTGTTGAATAAAAACGTGTGGACAAACTGTCCCCTTACAAACAACTATTAACGGGTTTCTGCACTTTGAGCCAAAATGGCCGCCATGTTCCTTTGTATCTCTACATCCCCGTAATAACGTCTGGGAACATGTTTTCATATTTAATGAAGGCTCCCCTCTGATTGTTCCAGAGATGCATAAATAACCCCGGCAGAGCGACAGAGCGGTTATTTTCCTTATAAGGACTTTTTTTTTTTCTAATCTGTTTCCTGAATGTTTTACTTTGTGATGTTCGATTACGTGTTTTATTCACACGTGTTGTTTTAGACACTTTCCGTGCTTTTATTTAAGTTACGGATCACCACTGGTTTGATTTTTATCTCTACATAGGTACAACCTTAATATCTGAAGGTTCTCTGTTAATATCTGAAGGTTCTACGTTTATATTTGAATGTTCTGCATTCACATGTGGAGGTTCTACGTTCATTTTTGAGGGGTCTATGTTCATATCTGAAGGTTCTATGTTCATATGTGAATGTTCTACATTTATATTTGAATGTTCTACGTTTATATTTGAATGTTCTACGTTCATATCTGAAGGTTCTATGTTCATATGTGAATGTTCTACATTTATATTTGAATGTTCTACGTTTATATTTGAATGTTCTACATTCTTATCTGAAGGTTCTACATTCATATCTGAAGGTTCTATGTTCATATTTGAATGTTCTACATTTATATTTGAAGGTTCTACGTTCATATCTGAAGGTTCTATGTTCATATGTGAATGTTCTACGTTTATATTTGAAGGTTCTACATTCTTATCTGAAGGTTCTATGTTCATATCTGAAGGTTGTACGTTTATTTTTGAAGGTTCTACAGCCAGATCTTAAGGTTCTACCTTCATATTTTAAGGTTCTACCTTGATATATAAGAGCTCTATGTTCATTTTTGAAGGTTCTACGTTCATATGTGGAGGTTCTGATCTGTTCATGCATCATGTTATCGTCTGTTTACTTGAGCCTTAAACACCACGTGGTTGTTTATAAATATGTTTGTTTGTTTGTAAATAAAGAACACCTGGTGGCTGCGACAGGAACCATCAATGCAAGCAGAGAGGTCGAAGTGCTTTTGTACCCAAATGTTTAATCGCTTTAGGGACGAGTTTGAATTCTGAAACCACCTCGTGTCCTCTCCGGCGTGCAGACAGGAAGTGTGTTTGTTTACGTCAGTCTCTTGATGTAAACGTGACGTCGGATTGAAACTTGTCCCTTCTTTCTTCTTCCATCAGCTTCAAGACTTTAAATGTGAAAAACTCTTTAAGTGCTTTTATTCTGAAAACATTTCTGTTACTTAACATTAAACACTAAATCCACTCAAGCAGCTGAAGGTTGTCTGATTTCTTTACTGGTTTCCATGGAAACCAACCAGCGATCTCATTGTAAACACTGGCAGGAACGGGTTTCATGGTTTCTGGCGTTCGCCAAAGTTTAAAAAGAAACTTTAATCAGAATTCTGATTTTTCATGTTGAAATTATTCTTTTTGAGATCATGATGTTAAAAATAAATTCAGTGGTGGCGCCGGTGGCACAGCGGCGTCCCCATGTATTGAGGCTATAGTCCTCACCGGCCTCCCGCAGGTCTCACCCCACATGGTCACGTTCGTACGAACCAATGAGAGAGAGTCTCCACGTGGAGAAAACAGACGACACCAAAGAGAGTTCAAACTTTTTATTGAAGCTTCACATCTCGACAGATTAAATACAAAGCAGAACAAATGGCGTGAACTAACTCAGAGAGATGCATGATGGGAAAACGTTCATCACGGACGTTAATGTCAACTCATCGTGGAGTCAGTGAGACGCCGCCGCGTCTTTCAGGTTTGTTGGAGAGAAAAGTTAAATGAAAGTTTCCTGTTACGAGGATTAGTCATGTTAACCCTTCGATGTCTGAAAAACGACCATCAGACGACTGAAAGTCGAGTAAAGCTGCAGGTCAGGATACATGTTTGACATTTCTGTGGCGTCTCCAGACAGACAGGAAGTGACTCTCCCTCCAGGGTCATGAAGAGTTCATCGAGCTCGGAGTAATCAAACTATCAGCTGTTTGAAGACATCCTCTAACATGGGTTACAGGAGGGGGCGGGGCTTAATTACAGTGACAGTCTGGCTCAAAGTGGCTTCACCAACAAAATGTCAGCACTTGTGCTGGGTGGTATTTAGGCTTCACTTTTGGACAACAGGTGAAGGACAAGAGGTATCCTCCATCTTTATTAACATTGGAACCAATCAAACATGTTCACATA
>NC_136708.1:23048457-23070957 GCF_947650265.1 Symphodus melops
TCATCCATCCATCCATCATCTATCCATCCATCCATCCATCAATCCATCCATCATCTATCCATCCATCAATCCATCCATCATCTATCCATCCATCAATCCATCCATCATCTATCCATCCATCAATCCATCCATCATCCATCCATCCATCCATCCATCATCCATCCATCAATCCATCCATCATCCATCCATCCATCATCTATCCATCATCCATCCATCATCTATCCATCCATCATCTATCCATCCATCCATCCATCATCTATCCATCCATCATCCATCCATCATCCATCCATCAATCCATCCATCATCCATCCATCCATCATCTATCCATCATCCATCCATCAATCCATCCATCCATCCATCATCCATCCATCAATCCATCCATCATCCATCCATCCATCATCTATCCATCATCCATCCATCAATCCATCCATCCATCCATCATCCATCCATCAATCCATCCATCATCCATCCATCCATCATCTATCCATCATCCATCCATCCATCCATCCATCATCTATCCATCATCCATCCATCCATCCATCCATCATCCATCCATCAATCCATCAATCCATCATCCATCATCCATCATCCATCATCCATCCATCAATCCATCAATCCATCAATCCATCATCCATCATCCATCCATCAATCCATCCATCATCTATCCATCCATCAATCCATCCATCATCCATCCATCCATCATCTATCCATCCATCCATCCATCATCTATCCATCATCCATCCATCAATCCATCCATCATCTATCCATCCATCAATCCATCCATCATCTATCCATCCATCAATCCATCCATCATCTATCCATCCATCAATCCATCCATCATCCATCCATCCATCCATCCATCATCCATCCATCAATCCATCCATCATCCATCTATCATCCATCTATCATCCATCTATCACCCATCTATCATCCATCTATCATCCATCCATCATCCAATCATCCATCTATCATCCATCCATCATCTATCATCCATCCATCATCCATCTATCATCCATCATCATCCAATCATCCATCTATCATCCATCCATCATCCATCTATCATCCATCTATCATCCATCCATCATCCAATCATCCATCTATCATCCATCCATCATCCAATCATCCATCTATCATCCATCCATCATCCAATCATCCATCTATCATCCATCTATCATCCATCCATCATCCAATCATCCATCTATCATCCATCCATCATCTATCATCCATCCATCCATCCATCATCATCCATCCATCTAGTTCCAAAGCCGCCATGTTGAGGATCAAAGCTCTTATAGCGAACGGAGGAGAGAGGATGGAGGAGAGAGGAGGCTGATCCGAGGAGCGATGACCGAGGAGACACGAGAGCTGACTTCACTGAAGTCTTTTCACTGACAGACACGCCCCCTTCTCGTATATCACTCACTGATTGGACGCTGCACAGGATCAGACTTCAGTGAAACTTGTCAACATGAGCAGAGTTTAATACGGGAGAAAAGAGGGACATCAAAAAGACAAAGGTTGTCCACGTTGTGTTCCCGTGCTGAATCTCACCTCTTCGAAACATGGCGGGCTGAGGAAGGATCGGGGCTCGGTGACGGAGAGCGGGTACGATACATTGCCCACATTAAAGGTAATCTTAGCTCGCACTGCTCGTCATTATTTGGTCAACTTTCTCAGGCCTTTTATTGCCTCTAAACGCCACAAGGAGCAAACAGAACCTTTCTGTGATGACCCGGTCAGACCTCTTACCTGGCTCTCCTGTTCTGTCCGCTCCTCCAACACTCTTGATGTGTCTGAGCAGCGTTGACAGAGACTCTTCTTCTGTGGTAATGGCAGTCACAGTCCCATTTCCAGACGACAGTGACGATGAGGTCTCTGGTGGCGTGGGCGTGGGCGCCTCATCTTCCTGTTGCTGGACTTGAAGAGGACTGTCGACGGCTCCATTGCTGTTCAGGACATCAGCTCTGAGGTCCAATGCAGGTGTGGCTCCGGGCCTCTCTGTTGTCATGGTAACAATCAGTTCTTTGGAGACACTGTCTGCAGGTGGAGGTGTTTCTTGTTTGTTGAGGTCGACCAGCAGGTCAGACGCTGCAGCCGGCACCGAGCTGGACTCGGCCATAATCAGACACGTTAAAAATTCTGAGAACAAATACCGACTCCACGAATAAAAGGAGGAAAATGAATCAATAAACCGACGCCATCATGGAAACACGGACTTCAGAAGACCACAAACTAAATGTGGATCTCAGAGGTGACGGAGAACAAGGCCGCAGATGAGGCGCCAACATGGCCGCCCCAGGATCCTCTGAGAAGTCTCCTGTTTAATGTAAACACACTTTTCTGTCCGCCGTCTCTGGTCTGCTGAGGCGTTCACAAAACAAACGCACCTCTCTATCAAACACTGCTCAGTCCGTGGTCACGACTCGACTGGCTTTAAAAACAGACATGAAGTCTCAGTCCTCAGTGTAAGTCAGCAGGACGGCGATCCGTCTACAGTCAGACGAGCGGCCGGAGAGTCTGCTGACTTCCTGTCAGACCTGAAGAGACACAAACACAAAAAACAACATAAACAAACATCAGAGGATAAAAAACAACACAAACAAACATCAGAGAATTAAAAACAACACAAACAAACATCAGAGAATTAAAAACAACACAAACAAACATCAGAGGATAAAAAACAACACAAACAAACATCAGAGAATTAAAAACAACACAAACAAACATCAGAGGATAAAAAACAACACAAACAAACATCAGAGGATAAAAAACAACACAAACAAACATCAGAGAATTAAAAACAACACAAACAAACATCAGAGGATAAAAAACAACACAAACAAACATCAGAGAATTAAAAACAACACAAACAAACATCAGAGAATTAAAAACAACACAAACAAACATCAGAGGATAAAAAACAACACAAACAAACAACAGAGGATAAAAAACAACACAAACAAACATCAGAGGATAAAAAACAACACAAACAAACATCAGAGAATTAAAAACAACACAAACAAACATCAGAGAATTAAAAACAACACAAACAAACATCAGAGGATAAAAAACACAAACAAACAACAGAGAATTAAAAACAACATAAACAAACAACAACAGAGGAGTAAATCATCAAAGAGTGGATTTAATACTGATTAAACAGCAGCAGAACCTGGACAGAAACAGAACAGGGTTTTTGCGGGTCAGCATTAAACAGGAACAACTCCCTGACCTAGCGCTAGAAGCTAACTTAGCAGAGTTCGCTGTTGTTTCATTAAAGGATTTGACGTCAGAGATTCGTCACTAACCTCCTCCATCACACCGGGACCGACAATCGGGTTTAGGATTCACTTCGTACCGAAACCGGGTCCGAAAGCTGCTCCTCCGCTGGCTGCTGATCGGACACGCTAGCTGTTTACATTCCTCTTCGCCAAATACTGACAGGCCACGCCCACCGCAGGCACGTTATAATGACATCACATCCGGACCACTTTTAAAGACTCATTAGCTGTTAGCTAATGATAGAATATGCTAAGCTAACAGACTGGAATCATCATATATGTATTTATATGTGAATCACAGTCATAGCCCTGTTTATGATTGGAATAGTGATGACTATGGGTGCGTCTCACTTTGCTTATTTGCAGTCTCCTCGGTCCTCGGTCCTCGGCCGAACAGGAAGTAGTTCCAAAGCCGCCATGTTGAGGATCAAAGCTCTTATAGCGAACGGAGGAGAGAGGATGGAGGAGAGAGGAGGCTGATCCGAGGAGCGATGACCGAGGAGACACGAGAGCTGACTTCACGGAAGTCTTTTCACTGACAGACACGCCCCCTTCTCGTATATCACTCAGTGATTGGACGCTGCACAGGATCAGACTTCAGTGAAACAGAGTTTAATAGGGGAGAAAAGAGGGAGATTAAAAAGAGGCTAAACGGAGCGTGGGACATTTAAACAGATGATGAACATCAGTGAGTTTGTAAAGAGTCGCTCTGTGATGAGCTGCCATTAAAAAGAGTCTGACATGAAGATTAACAACCAAATATGAAGCTCTACAACTTCTATCAATACATCCTTCATCTTCATCATCCCTCACACTGTCTGAATGTCTGATGATGATGATGATGATGAAGGTCTGATCCCTCACACTGTTTGAATGTCTGATGATGATGATGATGATGAAGGTCTGATCCCTCACACTGTTTGAATGTCTGATGATGATGATGATGATGAAGGTCTGATCCCTCACACTGTTTGAATGTCTGATGATGATGATGATGAAGGTCTGATCCCTCACACTGTTTGAATGTCTGATGATGATGATGAAGGTCTGATCCCTCACACTGTTTGAATGTCTGATGATGATGATGATGATGATGAAGGTCTGATCCCTCAGACTGTTTGAATGTCTGATGATGATGATGATGAAGGTCTGATCCCTCACACTGTTTGAATGTCTGATGATGATGATGATGAAGGTCTGATCCCTCACACTGTTTGAATGTCTGATGATGATGATGAAGGTCTGATCCCTCACACTGTTTGAATGTCTGATGATGATGATGATGAAGGTCTGATCCCTCACACTGTTTGAATGTCTGATGATGATGAGGATGATGATGATGAAGGTCTGATCCCTCACACTGTTTGAATGTCTGATGATGATGATGATGAAGGTCTGATCCCTCACACTGTTTGAATGTCTGATGATGATGATGATGACAGTTTGATGAAGAGGAGTCCGTTTTATATTCTCACTTATTGATCTTCACAAAGTTTCATCATTTAGATTCTAATCAATCATTTTCAGTATCCTGACACATAAATATCTGTGTTTATAAAATACAGAGTTGGTTGTCTAAATACAGGCTAGGTTCAGTCCAAACTGATTAATAATAATCAATAATTATAGACAATTCAAAATGAAATCTTTGAGTCAGTAGAAACTGTCCTTTAGGTTTGAAACAGACTGCAGGTTGTTCTTCAGGTGTTTGTTATCAAGAAACACTGTAACTGTGTTTGATTAGAAATAATACAGTGTGTGTGTTTGATTAGTAATAATACAGTGTGTGTGTTTGATTAGAAATAATACAGTGTGTGTGTTTGATTAGAAATAATACAGTGTGTGTGTTTGATTAGAAATAATACAGTGTGTGTGTTTGATTAGAAATAATACAGTGTGTGTGTTTGATTAGTAATAATACAGTGTGTGTTTGATTAGAAATAATACAGTGTGTGTGTTTGATTAGAAATAATACAGTGTGTGTGTTTGATTAGAAATAATACAGTGTGTGTTTGATTAGTAATAATACAGTGTGTGTGATTGATTAGTAATAATACAGTGTGTGTGTTTGATTAGAAATAATACAGTGTGTGTGTTTGATTAGTAATAATACAGTGTGTGTGTTTGATTAGAAATAATACAGTGTGTGTGTGTTTGATTAGAAATAATACAGTGTGTGTGTGATTAGTAATAATACAGTGTGTGTGTGTTTGATTAGTAATAATACAGTGTGTGTGTTTGATTAGTAATAATACAGTGTGTGTGTTTGATTAGTAATAATACAGTGTGTGTGTTTGATTAGTAATAATACAGTGTGTGTGTGTGTTTGATTAGTAATAATACAGTGTGTGTGTGTTTGATTAGTAATAATACAGTGTGTGTGTGTGATTAGTAATAATACAGTGTGTGTGTGTTTGATTAGTAATAATACAGTGTGTGTGTGTGATTAGTAATAATACAGTGTGTGTGTGTTTGATTAGAAATAATACAGTGTGTGTGTTTGATTAGTAATAATACAGTGTGTGTGTGTTTGATTAGTAATAATACAGTGTGTGTGTTTGATTAGTAATAATACAGTGTGTGTGTTTGATTAGTAATAATACAGTGTGTGTGTTTGATTAGTAATAATACAGTGTGTGTGTGTGTTTGATTAGTAATAATACAGTGTGTGTGTGTTTGATTAGTAATAATACAGTGTGTGTGTGTGATTAGTAATAATACAGTGTGTGTGTGTTTGATTAGAAATAATACAGTGTGTGTGTTTGATTAGTAATAATACAGTGTGTGTGTTTGATTAGTAATAATACAGTGTGTGTGTGTGTGTGTGTTTGATTAGTAATAATACAGTGTGTGTGTGTTTGATTAGTAATAATACTGTGTGTGTGTTTGATTAGTAATAATACAGTGTGTGTGTGTGATTAGTAATAATACAGTGTGTGTGTGTTTGATTAGTAATAATACAGTGTGTGTGTTTGATTAGAAATAATACAGTGTGTGTGTTTGATTAGTAATAATACAGTGTGTGTGTTTGATTAGTAATAATACAGTGTGTGTGTTTGATTAGTAATAATACAGTGTGTGTGTTTGATTAGAAATAATACAGTGTGTGTGTTTGATTAGTAATAATACAGTGTGTGTTTGATTAGAAATAATACAGTGTGTGTGTTTGATTAGAAATAATACAGTGTGTGTGTTTGATTAGAAATAATACTGTGTGTGTGTGTGTCTCATTTTCTGTAAACTGTAGTTCCACCACGACAGACTCACGTCACTAACCTCCGCCACCGTCACATTATTATGACATCACTGAGTGAACGTGCGGTCGGATTGTCAAAACATCGTGATCGCCTTTTCCTAAGTCCTTTATGAAGTCTCCTAACACCTTTCATTAAGTCCTTTATGAAGTCTAACACCTTTCACTAAGTCCTTTATGAAGTCTAACACCTTTCACTAAGTCCTTTATGAAGTCTAACACCTTTCACTAAGTCCTTTATGAAGTCTAACACCTTTCACTAAGTCCTTTATGAAGTCTAACACCTTTCACTAAGTCCTTTATGAAGTCTAACACCTTTCATTAAGTCCTTTATGAAGTCTAACACCTTTCATTAAGTCCTTTATGAAGTCTAACACCTTTCACTAAGTCCTTTATGAAGTCTAACACCTTTCCTTAACGTTTTCAGGGTTACGGTAAAGTGGATAGGAGATTGCAAATAAGGGAAGTGAGACGTGGGGCCTTTTTCAACCCCGACATACTCCTCCTCCGTCAGAAGTCCCACTCAGCTGAATGAAGTCCCCTCCATCTCATGTGGAAACAGGAAGTGTGTGTTCCCATGTAGCGAGGCTACGGTCCTCGCGCGGGCGGCCCGGGTTTGCGTCCGGCCCGGGTTCGCGTCCGGCCTGTGGCTCCTTTCCCGCATGTCTCTCCCTGATTTCCGACTCTATCCACCTTTCTCTCTCTATAATAAAGGCCAAAAATAAATCTTTAAAAAAATAAATTAAACATGTCTAGAACACACAGACACTGATTTAGCAATGATCGCATGAACAGGTTATGTACATTATGCTATATAAGTTTAAGTCTAATGCTAATGCTAACTGCACAGGTTATGTACATTATGCTATATAAGTTTAAGTCTAATGCTAATGCTAACTGCACAGGTTATGTACATTATGCTATATAAGTTTAAGTCTAATGCTAATGCTAACTGCACAGGTTTAACCTGTAATTATATTTACTCTTAGTCACATAGGGGCTGCTAAATCTTGTTTGGGGGATTATTGTATACAGGGGGGGGGGGGGGGGACAGCGGGTGTGTATTGTAACTAATGTCTTGTGTCCTGCCTGTCTGTATACTGCTACTGGATGCCTTGGATCAATAAAGTATCTATCTATCTATCTATCTATCTATCTATCTATCTATCTATCTATCTATCTATCTATCTATCTATCTATCTATCTATCTATCAAGGAAGTATGTTCAAATGGGAAACCTGAAAATACAAAAATTGGTCATTTTTTGTATATTCAAAGAAATATGTCAGACTTCCTGTAGTGTTTTGACTATTGGTGCAAGAGGATTTTTTGTAGGTGCTGACATGTTTAACACATAAAAGTTGTCATGCATGTAGGACAAAAAACCTCTATGAGGAGGCCTTTTTCAAAATTTGAAGAAGGGGGCGCCACTGAGCCATTTTGCTAATTATTTTCAACAAAAGTACAAAAACATCAAATTTTTCTGTAATTCATTCATGTTTGACTCTTTTCTAGTTTTTAACCATAAATAATTCATATCGCCATTTGGCCCCAACAATAAGAGAAATGCATCATCAGAATCAAACAGTGTCAAACACTGAATGCCATCGGGCTTCAGAACGCCTTCTCAGGAACCAATGGGAGACGTCACTGAGACTCGGTTGATGATTAATAATGTTAGTGCTTAAACTTGAGGCTGAGCAACAACATGTTCCCGTCTGACTCACAGACACTTTGTGAACCCACAGGTCCTCTAAAGCCCTTTAGCAACATTAGGACCCGTGTGTCCTGCAGGCCTACTCTCCAACAGGAAGTCATAACTGTCATGGTCGACCTTTTTTAGATGAGAACACAAATGTGTGTGGTCAAAAATGAGAACTCTGAGCTTGTCTGAATCCATCGACACTGCAGGAAATAAGGAGTTATTTTGTGTAACCCGCACACTCTGCAGGTGTACACACTCTGCAAGTAGTGGCATGCACGCTGCAGTTCCCACCCTTACTTGTACAGTCATAAAAGCCATGGTAACAGGGTCGGGCCCTCGCCATGGCAACACACCACACCTCTGCTGCCCTATACGCTGAGTGTACACAGAAAGAGAGGCAGACACAGGCGAGGTGTTAGAGTCCGCTTGTAAACACATAAAAAAAGTCATTGTGATGTCATCAGGTGAGTCTCCAGGTGTTTGTTCTGAACCTGTTTTACCTGGCCACCACCACTGCTGCTGCTGCTAAGCCAGTTTCCTGTCAACTCTCTGAAGATCCGACCTGCTGTGAGTTTGTCTTTAACTTCTTTTTGCTTCTGAGTTACCTTTACACTCTGCTCACCTGAAGAACTTGACTTCTGCTCTGTTCTTCATGCCGGTCGATTGTCTGCTTGACGTTAAAGTCTTCACAATGTTTTTAAATTCACTCATTTACTGTTAGGTAGTTACTGCAGTCAAATTTGAAGTACAACTATAAACCTATTTCTGATAAGGTATTTTGTCAGCAGGAAACATCATGGACTCAAGAGAAGAAGAACAAGAAGAGGATATGCTCAGGTCAGACTTCATCTCCTCCCATATTAGAATTCTAACGTCATGTTTGGGTTACAGTCCATCAGAGTCAGAGAGAAACTTTAAAGTTCGGGATCATCAATCTCTAAATTTATGTGTTTGTGCCAATTCATTACAAATGTCATCCCAAGACACAGATGGCCTGTTTCACTGGGTGTTCATGTGTTAGTGTCTGCAGGTGTCCTCAAGTAGAAGTCTCCACCACAGCTACAGCTAATACTATGAATACCGCAGGTTCTACAAACACTATGGATACTACTAACACTGCAGGTACTACAGACACTGCAGGTACTACAGACACTGCAGGTACTACAGACACTGCAGGTACTACAGACACTGCAGGAACTACAGACACTGCAGGTACTACTAACACTGCAGGTACTACAGACACTGCAGGTACTACAGACACTGCAGGTACTACTAACACTGCAGGTGCTACTAACACTGCAGGTACTACTAACACTGCAGGTACTACTAACACTGCAGGAACTACTAACACTGCAGGTACTACTAACACTGCAGGTACTACTAACACTGCAGGTACTACAGACACTGCAGGTACTACTAACACTGCAGGTACTACTAACACTGCAGGTACTACAGACACTGCAGGTACTACTAACACTGCAGGAACTACTAACACTGCAGGAACTACTAACACTGCAGGTACTACAGACACTGCAGGAACTACTAACACTGCAGGTACTACAGACACTGCAGGTACTACTAACACTGCAGGAACTACTAACACTGCAGGTACTACAGACACTGCAGGTACTACTAACACTGCAGGTACTACAGACACTGCAGGTACTACAGACACTGCAGGTACTACTAACACTGCAGGAACTACTAACACTGCAGGTACTACAGACACTGCAGGTACTACTAACACTGCAGGTACTACAGACACTGCAGGTACTACAGACACTGCAGGTGCTACTAACACTGCAGGAACTACTAACACTGCAGGTACTACAGACACTGCAGGAACTACTAACACTGCAGGTACTACTAACACTGCAGGTACTACAGACACTGCAGGTACTACAGACACTGCAGGTACTACAGACACTGCAGGTACTACTAACACTGCAGGTACTACTGACACTGCAGGTACTACAGACACTGCAGGTACTACAGACACTGCAGGTACTACTAACACTGCAGGTACTACTAACACTGCAGGTACTACTAACACTGCAGGAACTACTAACACTGCAGGTACTACAGACACTGCAGGTACTACTAACACTGCAGGTACTACAGACACTGCAGGTACTACAGACACTGCAGGTACTACTAACACTGCAGGTACTACAGACACTGCAGGTGCTACAGACACTGCAGGTGCTACAGACACTGCAGGTACTACAGACACTGATGTCAGTTCTTCAGTCAGCAGCAGGACTCCTGTTGAAACATCTGATGATCCCACAGGTATCAAGCAGTGTTCATTTTATTACTCTGATTTATTTCTGTTTGGAGGTTTTGAGTTCAAAAGACATTTCTGATCTTCCTCCACAGAAGAGGGTGAAACAGGTGAACTAGTCAAAGAAAGCTGCGTTGCCATGGCAGCAACACGTGTTGACAGAGCAGGTATGTTGAAGTGTGTCTCAGTCTGAGCTGATTCTCTGTCCTGTCTGCCACCTCTCATCCGGTTCTGATCTGTTCAGAGTTAGAACAAACATAAGGAGAGAGTGGTGAGTCTCTCTTTCTCTTTCTATTTAGATAGATAGATAGATAGATAGATACTTTATTGATCCCGAAGGAAATTCAAGTTTACTGTTTTTAAAAAGAATCAAACCAATAATTATCCTAAACAACCTTCCTGTTGTCAGAGTTTGTCTCGGAGACGACACACCTGATGGAAGTACAGTACCGGTAAATGAATAATGATGACATTTAAATGTGTTGAGGGTTAGTGATAAAAAGATGGAAGGGTGGTGATAAAGAGATGATTCTGCAAACAAAAGAAAAAGAAACAAACGAAAACAAAAGAAGATTGAATGGATCAAAAAGTAAACTAACGAAAATATTAACATAACTGAATACAAAGTACATTTAGAAAACAGGTCATCACTACCTTTAAGAATTCAAGACTAAATCCAGCTGATAGGTGTCTGATCCAATTACTTCACTTCCTGTCTGCAGCTCCTCCCACCAGCCTGGCCTTGTCAGGGTTTCAACCAAAGAAGAAGAAAGTCCTGGTGGCTCCAGCTCTCAGTCTGTCTTTAGGTAATAAAGAAACCATCCAAAGGTCCAAAAATCTGGCAAAAGTTTTCCAGACTCGACCTTTGAACCCCTGCAAAGTTTAACATTTAATAGCTTCCTGCTAGCAACAATTAGGCTAAAACTCGATAGCGTCCTGCTAACAGTCAATAGCTTCCTGCTAACAACATATTGGCTAACACTCAATAGCATCCTACTAACAATTGATAGCTTCCTGCGAACAACAAACAGGCTAACACTTGATAGCGTCCTGCTAACAACAAACAGGCTAACAATCGATAGCATCCCGATAACACTTGATAGCGTCCTGCTAACAACAAACAAGCTAACAATCGATAGCATACTGCTAATACTTGATAGCTTCCTGCTAACAACAAACAAGCTAACAATCGATAGCATACTGCTAATACTTGATAGCTTCCTGCTAACAACAAACAGGCTGACAATCGATAGCATCCTGCTAAAACTTGATAC
This sequence comes from Symphodus melops, assembly GCF_947650265.1. NCBI lineage: Eukaryota > Metazoa > Chordata > Actinopteri > Labriformes > Labridae > Symphodus > Symphodus melops. The sequence goes on from NC_136708.1 coordinate 23,060,255, forward strand.
AAGGCTGCCAAGTTTCAGAAAATGACAAGAGTGAGACTTTAGTGTCATAATATGTTCGGAAAAAATGTGGCCTTTTTTAACATCGATTTATACCTTAAGACTGAAGTCCTCACCTCCATGCCAGCGGTTCTCCCTGCACTGTGGCCTCCTAATGCTAGTCTTAATTAACCAGAAATTACAAATGAAAATTGTAAAAAACAAAATCACAGGGGTAATAGTCAGGGCCCTTGGGTACAAAACTCCATTCAAAGATCTTTGTCACCTCTTTTAGATTTTTCAAAATAAAACACTGCATGTGACCAAAAAGTCTCCTCTCTCAATGAAAAATTGGCAGAATTCACCTTTAATTTTCTCAAAAATTATACAGTAAAATGTGCTGAAATTCACTGGGGTAATAGTCAGGTCCCTGGGGTACAAGAATCCATTGAAAGATCACCTTTCACAGATTTTAAAGATTTGTTTTTGGCTTTTTTTATGCCTTTATTATAGAGGGAGGACAGTGGATAGAGTTGGAAATCAGGGAGAGAGAGTGGGGAGAGACATGCGGGAGATGGGCCACAGGCCGGACGCGAACCCGGGCCGCCCGCGCGTGAGGACTGAGCCTCAATACATGGGGTCGCGCGCACTGCCGCTGCGCCACCGGCGACCCCACCTTTCACAGATTTTATCTTAAAACATTTCAATATGACCAAAATATCATTTCTCTCCTTGTAATTTCAAATGAATTAAACTTGAAATATCTCTAAAACTGTTTAGAAAAATACATATCTCTGTCAAGAGCCATAATAATTGTTGTAATTCACTTTTTATTTTATTGTCATGTTTCGAAAATACACAGCCGTTCTCCTGCTTTTTGGGCTCTCCAAGCACTCATACCGGATGTCCCTGAATAGACTGGTGTAGTAATGATGTATTTTTGTAGGCCAACCCGAAAAAATGGCGCTGGTGGTTCCTACGAAAATTCTCCTCTGGGATTTTTGCATTGGATTTTGGATCATTGCAGAAAATAATCTGTGTGTCAAACACACGTTTCTGATGCTGTTTAGTTCAGCTGATAATCTTTACAGATGAACATCATTTATATGAAGTTTGAAGAGTTAATGCAGCCCAGAGAAGTAAAAAGCTAACGTTATGCTACAAGCTAACTACACCGCGGTCAGTTAATAATGACGTCACGACCGTTATGCTTCATCGATCTAATCAGTGGATTTCACAAGATAAGTTGTTTATTAACCTAATATTTGCAAGAACACTGAAAAACATATGTAATGTCTGCAACAACCACTGTAGTTTCAGTTAGCTACTCGTTAGCAACCGCCGTTTAAAGTTCGCGTAAAAACTTTAGAATTCACAAGTGGGGTCTTAGCTAACGTAGTTTATCTCGTCTAACAAAACATCAACATCTCTTCAGCTTGTGTTAACCACAGACCTTATTTCAGTCTAAACACAAACACATTCAAAATACACATTTAGACTTTTAGAGGTTAGAACCACGGTGCTAAAATGCTAACTCACTTCCTGGTTTTAGGACTCAAAACTACACCAGTTTATGGACGCGCATCGTATTTCGATCAGGCAGCTGGTTTGACCGACGTTTTGCAAATGACGGCTCACTTGACCGCAGTGTATTGAATGGGGAAATATAAGCGTGAGAAATGACAAGTGTGGCGTGTGGTGTGAGAATGGGTCAAATTGTGTGACTGTCACACTTAAAGCGTGACGCTTGGCAGCTCTGTGATAGCTTCCTGCTAACAACAAACAGGCTAACAATCGATAGTGTACCGCTAACACTTGATAGCTTCCTGCGAACAACATAAGCTAACAATTGATTTTTTTTTTAAATAACAAAGACTTTAAGTTTTCTGGAGTTTTAAGTTTGGTTTGGTATTTGCTGAGATTAATAGAGACTGAAGGATCGAAGTCTAAACAAACTGAACTCGATTGGGTTAGGTGAGGGGCAGAGTTATGGTTAGGCTCCATCTCAGTTCCCTCTTTTGCATCGGGTGTCCTCCAAGTTTCCTCCTTTACTTGCGTCTTAGCCCCGCCCACCAGAGATGCACGGAGGAAACGAAGCCAAGAAGAAAGGGACCGATGAAATCAGTTTTAAGAGACATGAGACGTCGTTTCCTCGACAGCGTCACATGACGCCACATCAGCTGATCACGTTCAGGTGTCAGTCAACCTAACAGCTGTTTATGTTTCCACAAACACACACATTATTTCTAATCCAACGCACACACTTTAAGATAAGATAAAACTTTATTGGTCCTCAAGGGGGAAATTCAGGCGTTGCAGCAGCAGTACTGAAATAAAAAAAAGTTAAAAAACAAATAAAATAGTAACATAAATACAATTCTAAAAATAGTAGAGGTGGATATATACAGAGGACTATACTATACTGTAATATTTCTAATCAAAGACACACACTGTATTATGAGGGTTAGGGGAGTCATGGGGTTCGGTTAGGTCCTGCTGGAGTTAGTGTTGTAACAGACATTCATCTCTTCAGGTCGCAGTGAGTCTACAGTTTCTGACGACTTCTCCTCGCTGTTCCTCTCACCTTCACCTGAGGGCGACGATGACACCGGGCTGGACTTTGATCTGGACGCCATGGAAACACCTTCTGACAGTGAATCACTGCGCTTTCCTGCCTATGACCTCAATCTGGAAGGTGAGAGGTCAAAGGTTGAAAAAAATGGAGGATATCATCTTATACCTTAAATACAGGAGACCTTTGATGACATCACAGGATTGTTTTCCAGATGACCTGCAGCGTCTCGGCGTAGCATCCCGGCATCACATAGTGTCTGGCTCTAGGTCCAGGTCTCATTCTCAGACTGGTACCAGGTCGGGAGTGGACCAGAGTGACCTGGGCGCTCTGGAACGGGAGGACATGGTGGACAGTCTGGGCACCAGGTGGCGCTGTTTCTCCACAGGTGATCTGCCGCAGGAGAGCCGGGTCAACATGAGCGTCCTGGAGCCGTTTCTCAGGGTGCTTTCACACGGAGGTACGACGCCTCACCTGTCTGATGGGTCACCTGTTGTGGTAGTGACATCATGGTTCCCTGATAGTGAGCTGGAGATCATCTCAAGTGTTTGACCTTTTGTCATCCTTTAGGTTACTATGGAGATGGTATGAATGACATCATTGTTTTTTCGTCATGTTACCTGCCGCAGAATAGTCTGGAAAATTACCAGTATGTGATGGATAACCTGTTCAGGTACAGCACACCTTTCTTAACCTCTTCCTTTAAAGTCTCTGACCTTTGACCTGATCATTGATTGTCATGTTTTTAGTTCATGAACATGGTCAACAAAGGTTGAGGTCTGTGTGTTCATGTGTTATTCTATAAGCTGCTAACGTCACAGTTCAAAAGAAGATGGAGATGATGGTTAGATGTAGACATTGATAATGATAATCAGAGGGGCACTTTGTTCTACATAAAAGATTTCACATCAACAATGGAAGCCAATTTAATGACCTGTCATGTCATGCCTAAAGCGTCTGTAGAGTTGTGAAGTTTGGAGGTGATGGCTGTGATGTTTGTCTGCAGGTACGTTGTAGGGACTCTGGAACTGATGGTTGCAGAAAACTATGTGATCGTGTATCTGTGTGCTGGAGGTCAGAAAAACAAACTACCAGGAATCAGCTGGCTCAAAGAGTGCTACACCACCATTGACAGGAGGTAAAACTCAGTGACACCCATTTATACAACGTTTAGATCCACCCGCACTTAAGATCTGTGAAAAGGATGTGATCCAGCTCTTCAAGAAACAGTTCAGTGCGGTTCGTCTCGGTTCAACGTGTATTTTGTGGCGTTTCCATAGACTAAAGGCGGGAAAGATTCCCAAATAACCGACCTGTTCCTACTTTTTGGGACCCTTCTGTTCGGTTTCCAAGAATATCGATCTGACCCTAAAAGGTGGAGCTAAACACTGCTGTGTGTTGATTGGTCGAAAGAATCGTCACTTCCTGTGTGACTGTTTCCGTGTGTATTTGTCCTCGCCGCTCACAGCCTTCTCTGAAACCCAGCTGGATGAGTTTAGTAATAAAGAGTCACATGACAGTGACAGAGGAGATGACCTGCTGGATGTCTTCTTCGTTTGTTTTGTTTGTGTCGTGTTTTTCCTCCTTTTTGAATTTATTAGCAGGTTAGCTGGTAGCGATTAACGGCTATCATGTGGCGCTATGACGTAGCTGACGCGGCTATCGGCATCCAGCTTACACGCCGCCTACCAAATATGGCACAGTTGGCTGTGAAAACACAAACAGGATCAGACTTTACTGAACCAAACGGTACTGATCCGTACTGGACCGCTGGGTGGAAACAGGGCTAAAAGATCAGAAAGACTCCAGGACCAGACGACGTGTCCTCCTCCTGCCTGAGAGTCTGTGCTGAGTAGCTGGCCCCCATCTTCACACTGATCTTCAACATATCACTGGAGCTGTGTGAAATGCCCTCCTGCTTCAAAAGCTCCACCATCATCCCAGTCCCAAAGAAACCTGCCATCACAGGACTCACTGACTACAGACCCGTCGCCCTGACGTCTGTGGTCATGAAATCCTTTGAGAGACTGGTGTTGAGCCACCTGAAAGACATCACAGACCCCCTGCTGGATCCCACTGACCTGTTATCGGACAAACAGGTCAGTGGAGGATCCAGTCAACATGGGTCTGAACTACATCTTGCATCACCTCGACTCCCCAGGAACCAACGCTAGGATCCTGTTTGTAGACTTCAGCTCTGTACTTAACACCATCATCCAGGATCTCCTGCACCAGAAACTCACCCAGCTCACAGTGCTGGCCTCCACCTGTCAATGGATCACCAACTTCCTGACTGACAGGAGGCAGCAGGTGAAGCGGGGGAGCATCACATCCAGCACCTGAACAATCAGCACCCCAGGGGTGTTCTCTCCCCACTGCTCTCCTCCCTCTACACCAATGACTCCTCACAGACGACACCACCATCATCGGTCTCATCCAGGGCAGTGACCAGTCCGCCTACAGGCGGGAGGTGGAACAGTTGGCTCTCTGGTGCAGCCAGGACCATCTGGAGCTGAACCCGCTCAAGACTGTGGAGATGACAGTGAACTTCGGGAAAAGGATGGGATAGGGGAGATGGGATAAGATGCAGCAGGAAGGATGGGATAGGGGAGATGGGATAAGATGCAGCAGGAAGGATGGGATAGGGGAGATGGGATAAGATGCAGCAGGAAGGATGGGATAGGGGAGATGGGATAAGATGCAGCAGGAAGGATGGGATAGGGGGATTGGTTGTCCTGAAGAACCTAAGAGAGCTCAGGAGCTCCCAGAAAAAGATCAATCAGTCTTTATTTGTATAGTGTCAGTTCATAACAGGTGTTATCTGGAGACACTTTAAAAGCAGGTAAAGGACTGTTTGTCTGTTAGGTAACAGGACCATGCTCAAGATGTGGTTAACTGGAATTTAAAGATAGTGACATGCAGTGATACTACTACACAAGTCACCACTGCACTATTATCTTATTATCTTTAATTACTTGTTTATATGTTTAATTAATTGTTGTCATTTAATTGTTTAATTGTTGTTTACATTGTACAGAGAGAGCACAGTCCAAATGTAAAACTCATGTGTGTTAAACATGCCTGGACAATAAAGCTGATTCTTTCTTTCAGGCTGTATTTGATCATTTGTCCAGCAGGGGGAATCAGTTTTCTTCTTCCGCTGTATTTGTCTTATTTCTACCCAAAATTCTCTCATCACACTGAATTAAAGCAACGATGTCATTAACTCGGGTGTGTCTCTGTCTGTGTATGTGTGTGTGTGTGTGTGTGTGTGTGTGTGTCTCTGTCTATGTGTGTGTGTGTGTGTGTGTGTGTGTGTAGGTTGAGAAAGAACTTAAAGGGTTTCTACGTGGTTCATCCCACCTGGTACATCAAAGCCCTCGTCACCATCATCAAACCCTTCATCAGGTCTGCTGCCTCGTCCTCCTCACTGAGTCCCTGTACCCTCCTCAGACTAGCTCCTCCTCCTCATACTAACTCCTCCCCCTCACTGAGTCCCTGTACCCTCCTCAGACTAGCTCCTCCTCCTCATACTAACTCCTCCCCCTCACTGAGTCCCTGTACCCTCCTCAGACTAGCTCCTCCTCCTCAGACTAACTCCTCCTCCTCACTGAGTCCCTGTACCCTCCTCAAACTAACTCCTCCTCCTCAGACTAACTCCTCCTCCTCACTGAGTCCCTGTACCCTCCTCAAACTAACTCCTCCTCCTCAGACTAACTCCTCCCCCTCACTGAGTCCCTGTACCCTCCTCAGACTAGCTCCTCCTCCTCAGACTAACTCCTCCTCCTCACTGAGTCCCTGTACCCTCCTCAGACTAGCTCCTCCTCCTCAGACTAACTCCTCCTCCTCACTGAGTCCCTGTACCCTCCTCAAACTAACTCCTCCTCCTCAGACTAACTCCTCCCCCTCACTGAGTCCCTGTACCCTCCTCAGACTAGCTCCTCCTCCTCAGACTAACTCCTCCCCCTCACTGAGTCCCTGTACCCTCCTCAGACTAACTCCTCCTCCTCCTTCTCAGACTAACTTCTCAGACTAGCTCCTCCTCCTCAGACTAGCTCCTCCTCCTCAGACTAACTCCTCCTCCTCAGACTAACTCCTCCTCCTCCTCCTCCTCCAACTAACTCCTCCTCCTCAGACTAACTCCTCCCCCTCACTGAGTCCCTGTACCCTCCTCAGACTAACTCCTCCTCCTCAGACTAACTCCTCCCCCTCACTGAGTCCCTGTACCCTCCTCAGACTAACTCCTCCTCCTCAGACTAACTCCTCCTCCTCCTCCAACTAACTCCTCCTCCTCATACTAACTCCTCCCCCTCACTGAGTCCCTGTACCCTCCTCAGACTAACTCCTCCTCCTCAGACTAACTCCTCCTCCTCCTCCTCCAACTAACTCCTCCTCCTCATACTAACTCCTCCCCCTCACTGAGTCCCTGTACCCTCCTCAGACTAACTCCTCCTCCTCAGACTAACTCCTCCTCCTCCTCCTCCTCCTCCTCCTCCAACTAACTCCTCTTCTTCAGACTAACTCCTCCTCAGTCTAACTCCTTTTCCTCCTCAGACTTACCCTTCTTCCTTAAACTGACTCCTCCTCCTCTTCCTCAGCTCTAAGTTCAGCAGAAAGCTCCAGTTTGTCGACACCCTCCAGGATTTGTCTCTCTTCATCCCTACTGAGCATGTGCAGATCCCCGACTGTGTACAACAGTGAGTGCTGTGTTTGTTTCCTTGTTCACTGTGAACTTTCTCTCTCTATATGTTATATATCTATATATTATTTAATTACAAAAACCCTCAAGTCAGTCCTTACTTGCGTACTTCTTCTTGAAGAATATTTAACATGAAAAGTGATTTTTATATATCAGCAGCATTCAATATCATGTCAATCGTCTTTATTCTGTAATCACATCATGGTTTCGGCTCTGTGCAGGTACGACAGGAACCGGTCCAGCTGAGACCACCTGCTGACTTTTAGTCACAGGAAACCTTGTAGAGCCAATCATGTTGTCTGCAGGCTTCAGACTTTAAACAGACCAAGACCACAAGTCAACTCGTGATGAAGGTTAAACATTTCAAATCAAGAGTTCCCATCTGACACAAGGTCGTTGCTGTTATGCTGTGTAAACAAACGTGAACGCTGTGCAGCCTCGTCCTCCTGCAATCAGCTGTCCGCAAACAAGATCCTGAATCTTCACAATTTGATCCTGACTCAGCAAAGAGCTCGTGTTGGACCAGTCTTTGTCATGGTGTTATTGTTGTTTTTTATTGTCTTTTTTTTTCTTGTCTTGTTGTTGTTTGTATCATCTTGTTGTTGTTTGTATCATCTTGTTGTTGTTGTTTGTATCATCTTGTTGTTGTTGTTTGTATCATCTTGTTGTTGTTGTTTGTATCATCTTGTTGTTGTTTGTATCATCTTGTTGTTGTTTGTATCATCTTGTTGTTGTTTGTATCATCTTGTTGTTGTTTGTATCATCTTGTTGTTGTCTTGTTGTCAATCTGAGATGTATCTTGAATTTTGAACAAATGTTTTGAATGTGTCAGCAGCTTCCTTTTGGGACTTGTATGTAAATTGTCAGTTAGCAGCAGAAAGGGTTAAAGGTTAGAATATTTATTTGTCTTATTTTGAACATCTGTGTTGGTTTCATAACGGGTCAAAGGTCACTTAATAAACTCATGTTGGTTCAGTTAAATGTCTCTGATGTCACAACGCCGTTATTATGAGAGGGAACACAGCGTCCATTTATACAGCACAGTGAGTGTGTGTGTGTGTGTGTGTGTGTGTGTGTGTGTGTGTGTGTGTGTGTGTGTAACCTCCATAAAGCCAGCGGCTGGTCAGGAAATAGAGCCTGACAGGAAGGAAGTGAGGAGACTGCAAAGGAAACTCAATAAACAGGAACACAGAGCAGAGGTTGTGTGTGTTCTCAGCTGCTTGATCATTTGACTAAGAAGAATTGATTTTCAAAGCAGAGCGTTGTTTTTGGATATTTCTCTGTAGTGAAGTTTGATCATGATCTCAGGTCGGAGGTCACGCTCTGTTTAACCACCTTCAACACTTGTTGGAGGACCCATAAGGATCTCCGTCTACAGAAACCTGGGGTCTGTAATATAGAGTTTAACATACCCGGGTCTCTCTGGCTGATCCGGGGTCTGGACTATGAAGAGAGTTTAACATACCCGGGTCTCTCTGGCTGATCCGGGGTCTGGACTATGAAGAGAGTTTAACATACCCGGGTCTCTCTGGCTGATCCGGGGTCTGGACTATGAAGAGAGTTTAACATACCCGGGTCTCTCTGGCTGATCCGGGGTCTGGACTATGAAGAGTCTCTCTGGCTGATCTGGGGTCTGGACTATGAAGGGTCTCTCTGGCTGATCTGGGGTCTGGACTATGAAGGGTCTCTCTGGCTGATCTGGGGTCTGGACTATGAAGAGTCTCTCTGGCTGATCTGGGGTCTGGACTATGAAGGGTCTCTCTGGCTGATCTGGGGTCTGGACTATGAAGAGTCTCTCTGGCTGATCCGGCTTCACTAACTGACATCAGAGATCATGATTATCAGTCCTGTGAAGCTGCTTATCAACCTGATAGGTCAACCCGGAGTTACAGAGAGCGCAGTCACATAAAGGGGGCGGAGTTATCTTCATTTAACCAATCACAATCATCACTGAGTCTGGCGTCAGCAGATCATCATATCTACAAACTCTGATCAAACTATAATATAAATAAGTCAAACAGGCTCACAGACTAAAGCTACACAGCTGCAGGGTTGGAACTATAATAACTCCTGTTTCTTCTCTGAACTGTCTGACTCGATCTGAAGTGGAGAGAAGAACACTTTGAGAAGTTATATTTCATAGAGCAGCATGGAGACATTAAACATTCATATCAAGATATCATTCAAAGTCAGAAGAAGATATTAGTAATTGTTCATCTTCAACATAAATGTTCCGGAGCTTTCTTCAGTCTCTGTTGAAGGATATCAGTGAAACATAATCAATAACTAAACACACTATAATGTCAAATCATGATGGACACATGAAGTGTCCTCCCCCCTCTCCATCAGCTCCACCATCAAAAGATCTGATTGGTCAGTGGGCGGAGCTTTGCACAGTTTGATCTCTTATCTCCAACATGAGTAGGGTAAAAGGATGATAAAGTAAAGATGAGGTAGTTATATTTTACAGTATTTACATTATAGAGTGTGTGTAGATGATTAAATAACATATGTACATTCACAGTGACACTTTAGTTCCAGAGTTATTTCGCAGCAGGTCTGCAGGAGTTAAATGTTGGACTATTCCTTTAACACCTCAGTGTCAATCAGAAGAGTGGAAACAAAACACAATGAAGTGTGTGTGTGTGTGTGTGTGTGTGTGTGTGTGTGTGTGGTTAAAGATGACTGATCATGTGATGCATGTTGTGTATGCAAAAGATGTTTTTCTAATCAAAACATCTATAATGAGTCCAATATGTATATGTTGCTTTAAGAGTTTAAATCAAACTGCTGCATTGTACTCTGCTTATTGAGATCAAAACATTCAGTGGAGCCACCTGCTGGCAGGCTGCAGCATAAGTCAAAAACTCAGCTTCCTTCTTGTTAACAGACGGGACATGAATCAAAATATCCAATCAAAACAGAGCTGAGGCTGTTTGTCACTGTGTTAAAGTGTCAGTGTTTCCAGCTCTGTGACCAAACGCTCCTTTTATGCATCCAGTTAGCTGTGACGTTAGCATCTCGCTAAGTGAGGCAACCATCCCAGTGTAACAAGTGACTCATGTTTATGCAGACTTTAATGAGACACACACACACACACACACACACACACACACATATACACAAACACTCACACACACACACACACACATATACACATACAGAAACACTCAAACACACATGCACACACATACACAAACACACACACACACTGAGTAGGTGTTGTAGAAACAGCCGTGTTGCATTCACTGACACCCTGTACATTACAGATTTGTCTCATTACTGATTCTTGGAGAAGTAGACGTCTTCCTGATGACGATAAGTTATCACTGTTTTAATCTCAGGCTCCGCCCCCTCCTTCTCTTTTCACTCTTTATTCTCCTTCACTGACTGTCATCCACAAACATTTTCACAGGAACACCAGGGCCTCATAAGGGAGGTTTCCTACTGTCACTG
>NC_136708.1:23078457-23098457 GCF_947650265.1 Symphodus melops
GTTTACCTGCTTTATGTAAACAATGAGCATGTTTACCTGCTTTATGTAAACAATGAACATGTTTACCTGCTTTATGTAAACAATGAGCATGTTTACCTGCTTTATGTAAACAATGAGCATGTTTACCTGCTTTATGTAAACAATGAACATGTTTACCTGCTTTATGTAAACAATGAACATGTTTACCTGCTTTATGTAAACAATGAACATGTTTACCTGCTTTATGTAAACAATGAACATGTTTACCTGCTTTATGTAAACAATGAACATGTTTACCTGCTTTATGTAAACAATGAGCATGTTTACCTGCTTTATGTAAACAATGAACATGTTTACCTGCTTTATGTAAACAATGAGCATGTTTACCTGCTTTATGTAAACAATGAACATGTTTACCTGCTTTATGTAAACAATGAACATGTTTACCTGCTTTATGTAAACAATGAGCATGTTTACCTGCTTTATGTAAACAATGAGCATGTTTACCTGCTTTATGTAAACAATGAGCATGTTTACCTGCTTTATGTAAACAATGAACATGTTTACCTGCTTTATGTAAACAATGAGCATGTTTACCTGCTTTATGTAAACATAACAATCAACATGTTTACCTGCTTTATGTAAACAATGAACATGTTTACCTGCTTTATGTAAACAATAAGCATGTTTACCTGCTTTATGTAAACAATGAGCATGTTTACCTGCTTTATGTAAACAATGAGCATGTTTACCTGCTTTATGTAAACAATGAACATGTTTACCTGCTTTATGTAAACAATGAACATGTTTACCTGCTTTATGTAAACAATAAGCATGTTTACCTGCTTTATGTAAACAATAAGCATGTTTACCTGCTTTATGTAAACAATGAGCATGTTTACCTGCTTTATGTAAACAATGAGCATGTTTACCTGCTTTATGTAAACAATGAACATGTTTACCTGCTTTATGTAAACAATGAGCATGTTTACCTGCTTTATGTAAACAATGAGCATGTTTACCTGCTTTATGTAAACAATAAGCATGTTTACCTGCTTTATGTAAACATAACAATGAACATGTTTACCTGCTTTATGTAAACATAACAATGAGCATGTTTACCTGCTTTATGTAAACAATGAGCATGTTTACCTGCTTTATGTAAACATAACAATGAACATGTTTACCTGCTTTATGTAAACATAACAATGAGCATGTTTACCTGCTTTATGTAAACAATGAACATGTTTACCTGCTTTATGTAAACAATAAGCATGTTTACCTGCTTTATGTAAACATAACAATGAACATGTTTACCTGCTTTATGTAAACATAACAATGAGCATGTTTACCTGCTTTATGTAAACAATGAACATGTTTACCTGCTTTATGTAAACAATGAACATGTTTACCTGCTTTATGTAAACAATGAACATGTTTACCTGCTTTATGTAAACAATAAGCATGTTTACCTGCTTTATGTAAACAATGAGCATGTTTACCTGCTTTATGTAAACAATGAGCATGTTTACCTGCTTTATGTAAACAATGAACATGTTTACCTGCTTTATGTAAACAATGAGCATGTTTACCTGCTTTATGTAAACATAACAATGAACATGTTTACCTGCTTTATGTAAACAATGAGCATGTTTACCTGCTTTATGTAAACAATGAACATGTTTACCTGCTTTATGTAAACAATGAGCATGTTTACCTGCTTTATGTAAACAATGAGCATGTTTACCTGCTTTATGTAAACAATAAGCATGTTTACCTGCTTTATGTAAACATAACAATGAACATGTTTACCTGCTTTATGTAAACATAACAATGAGCATGTTTACCTGCTTTATGTAAACAATGAGCATGTTTACCTGCTTTATGTAAACAATGAGCATGTTTACCTGCTTTATGTAAACATAACAATGAGCATGTTTACCTGCTTTATGTAAACAATGAACATGTTTACCTGCTTTATGTAAACAATGAACATGTTTACCTGCTTTATGTAAACAATGAACATGTTTACCTGCTTTATGTAAACAATGAACATGTTTACCTGCTTTATGTAAACAATGAGCATGTTTACCTGCTTTATGTAAACAATGAGCATGTTTACCTGCTTTATGTAAACAATGAGCATGTTTACCTGCTTTATGTAAACATAACAATCAACATGTTTACCTGCTTTATGTAAACAATGAGCATGTTTACCTGCTTTATGTAAACAATGAGCATGTTTACCTGCTTTATGTAAACAATGAGCATGTTTACCTGCTTTATGTAAACATAACAATCAACATGTTTACCTGCTTTATGTAAAGAGATCACACCTGTTATGAACTGATGATATACTAATAAAGATTGATTGATTGATTGATTGATTGAAGCCTTAAAGTCACAGAGTTTCTGTCATGCACTCGGTGTTTTTCTTCGATGTGCAGACAGATAAATGAAGGTTTGAAATCGACATGTTTGGTGTGTTGGTTTGTGCAGTGCTTTTAGTCAGACCCTCCTTATGTGTTCAGAAGAATCATTAACTTTAGGGTTAATATGCACCTTAGTTGATAAAAACTACTTGTGTATTAAGGAAAAGGTTTCTGGACAAACAAATTGACATAGGTGACCTTATGTGAAAAGAAGGCGCCAGCCTGGAGGAGGTCAAAGTTTCCAGCGACACAGAAAGAGGAAGTCCTGCCACCTGTTTCCTCCAGAGTTAAGCCGGACTGTTTAGACAACGGCTGAGTCTCATTTTAGGGGCTGCTTCCTCAGGGGACACGTTGAAGACCGATTACATCACAGTCCATCAAATTTAACCTTCCAACAAAGGTGCATCTGATGCATCGTTGCTCTTCCAGAGATTTATTGTGTTCTGTTAGGGGTAAGTTTAACCATACACACTGATGGTAGAGGCTGCTGCAGTCCATCAGTATTAACTCATCCATTCACACACTGATGGTAGAGGCTGCTGCAGTCCATCAGTATTAACTCATCCATTCACACACATTCACACACTGATGGTAGAGGCTGCTGCAGAGTAAAGAGTCCATCAGTATTAACTCATCCATTCATACACATTCATACACTGATGGTAGAGGCTGCTGCAGAGTCCATCAGTATTAACTCATCCATTCATACACATTCACACACTGATGGTAGAGGCTGCTGCAGAGTAAAGAGTCCATCAGTATTAACTCATCCATTCACACACATTCACACACTGATGGTAGAGGCTGCTGCAGAGTCCATCAGTATGAACTCATCCATTCACACACATTCATACAGTACCAACAAAGCAGCAGGAGCTTCAGGGTTAAGTGTCTTGCTCAAGGACATATCAGACATGTTGCTGCAGGAGCTGGGGATTGAACCCTCAACATTAGTGAGGCAGCGGGTGACACAAACATGGACTCCTCTGTAAACCACAGTACAGCTGTTGTCTTCACTTAGTTCTTTGTGATTCTTTTCACTTGTTGAAAGTCAGACTCTCGCAGCCAAAGAGTATTGAAAAACTGCAGTTCATCGACTGACCACTTGAGGCTGTCTGTGTTTATTCCGGCCGGACATCAAAGCTGAAGTCATTCTTGTAAAGTAAAACAAGAAACTGAATATTTAACAGTTGGTGTCTTTAGATTTCTCTGAGTTATAGTGTGAGGTGTGAAACAAACAAACACAAACCTTCCTGTTTTTGTCAGTTTTTCTACAGGGAGCTCCTTATGCTACATAGATGTTTATAAATGTGTGTGTGTGTGTGTGTGTGCCTCACCGGCGGGGGTTTAGCCACCACGCAGCAGCCCATTTTGTGCCAGAAGTCGCTCATGCCAACGCTCTTTCTGTCCAGCTGCTGGCTCTCACGCTCTGCTGCCGCCCTGCAGGCCGGAGGGGGAACTGCAGCCTGCGGGTAATCCTGGGGCATTCAGACAACGACTGCAGCACACGGAGGACCAAAAGCCTAAATATAAATCCTGCCTCCGAGTCAGAAATGTCCGGGGCCCTAAAGGACTCCAGTAGGGTTGAGGCAGAAAATAAATCCAATGAAAACTAAATTAAAAACAAAAAGGTGGAATTCAATTTCAGTGTAAATTCTTTGACGAATAAAAAAGACAAAATGACTCAAAATGTCGAAACAGTGACTGAGCGACTCTGCAGCTTCAGGCCAGATCTGTAGAGACAAAAAGGAACAAATTAGAAAACATGTATGATTTTAGGGTTACATAATAATTACTGTTTTCTTATTAAATCATCCTTCTGCAGTGATTCAGTGAAGAAGGGAAATGGAGCCAACACTAAAGTGTCTACAGTTTTAAGACATTAATGTTTCAAAGAATAGTTTCATCTTCTCGCTTGTTTTCTACTTGAACGAATATCAAGCTGAGGATTTTAGAGCAGCTTTACTCTTCACCTAACTGGATGAAGCAACATGGACTCAGATATGGAGCTCTGCAAAGGGAACTGTAATAGAACTAGAGAACCTCTGTAGAGCACTACATGGCTTACAGATGATAAAGGATGAATTCCAGTCTGTCAGAATTGGGCTCAAAATGTCATGTGGACGTGAGAAGCTTCTGTACGTGGTCATGTACCCACATTGAAGATTACTGGGGTAAACAAAATTTGATTGAAAAAGTTCAGTGTAATATTGTTCCACACTTCAGTACTCTTACCTAACTGTACCTAATCTTAGCTTAGCTTAGCTTAGCTTAGCTTAGCTTAGCTTAGCTTAGCTTAGCGTGGAATTCTGATTTTAAAGTATCTCCTGCTGTGTTTTTCCAGCCTCCACATTCTTCAGCGAAAGTCAAGGTCCGCCTCTCCACACTGATAAGAGCAGTGTTTCCTGATTACATAAAGAGGTGAAACTTCTATTTTCAGTGTGAGCTCAGGTCCTGCAGGAGGAAACTTCTGGAGTCTGTCCAACACATTTCAGCAGACGATAAAGAAAGAATGTGAGGAGACTCAGAAACATGTCGCCTCATGCATCGCATCCAGATCAGCAGAAGGAGCGTCTACAGTCACGCCATGATTCATCCTGAGCTCCAGGGATGTTTTGATCTGAGACACTAAAAACTATTCATCAACAAGCTCCTCCTTCTTCTGACAACACCTTAAACAACATGGCGTCAGGTACCAGTCAGGCTCATAATACCAGAGAATGCCCTCATCTGGTCCCAATCAAAAGGTCTCACATTAGGCCCCTCCCCCACAGCCTGAGACCACACCTCCATGACACAAACAAGCCATTTGAAGATTTACATTAAAGTCGACAACTCTACGTACCAGAAGAGAGAATAAACCAAACACTTCTGGCAAACTGCTGCACACTTATCACACACGAATATTGCATCAACGCATAAAAATGCAAACTTTGCCGAAATTCAACACAAAAATCCCAAAGTTGCCACGATCCCATTGTCTGATGCATAAATTCCCAAGTTGACAATCTCCAACATTCAAATCCAAATATTGCCCAAGTCCAAGTCATATAAATCCCAAAGTTGCAGGAGTTTTTGTACAATTGAGTTTTTAACTTGCAGGAGTTTCCCTTCACGTTCTGTTGCTCTTTATGGTTAAGACATCACGGCATCCTCCTCACGTCTCTCCTTGTTACCGGGGAAACGTAGCGCCACAGTTTGATATTTGATCAGAGTGTTTGAAGATGGTCCCCGCAGAGACACCAACATGTGTTTCTGCCTCCAGGTGGCGCTAACACGACTCAGCTGCTCACTTCAGCAGCGACGACTTCCTGAGTATGAAATCTCAAAACAACGAGACTCTGTGTGAGTGTTTGTCCCATGATGTCAGCGTGAGGATGAAGGAGAGGGAAACACACACACACACACACAGCGCTCCACCTCCCAAACAGAAGTGTGTGTCTGTGAAGACCTCGTCATCTGTAACATTCAAACAGAGCGGTGACTGTTTCACCACAGCAAACTGACTCCAGACCTGTAATTTGGCTCCAGATCTGGACCTTCACACTCAAATCTCCGTATTTCACAAACCGGCTGACTTCATCACTAACACTCAAAACCAGGCAGTGCGGGTGTATTTTTAACTAAAACATTTGATCTCTGACTCCGTCATGGCCTTCAGTACATTTGTCTGAACTCGGGGACCTTTGACCATTTTCCAAGACTTTTTTCTGTAGGTGGGAAAATCTGCAGAACAAATGAAAGAGTTTCATTTTTAAACAGAAAGAAGAAGAAGGAGCTGTGATTGTTCACACCAAACTGATTTCAGAAGAACTTCTAACACTCACAGGGTGGGCTCATTAAAAATCAGTATGTGCTTCAGATAGAAGTGATTGTACCCGAGCTAAAAAGCCTCTGCATGTTTCTAATAAGCTCCAGCAGCAGAAAGCTGCTCAAACTAGGATCAATGTTGGAGATGAAACATGGAGAGAGGTTAGAACGCAGAAAGCTTTACAGACCCATGCAGAGCTGGCTAAACACTGAAGCTACAGTGTCTCTACATGCAGAGCTGGCTAAACACTGAAGCTACAGTGTCCACCACATGCAGAGCTGGCTAAACACTGAAGCTACAGTGTCCACCACATGCAGAGCTGGCTAAACACTGAAGCTACAGTGTCCACCACATGCAGAGCTGGCTAAACACTGAAGCTACAGTGTCCACAACATGCAGAGCTGGCTGAACACTGAAGCTACAGTGTCCACCACATACAGAGCTGGCTAAACACTGAAGCTACAGTGTCCACCAACATGCAGAGCTGGCTGAACACTGAAGCTACAGTGTCCACCACATGTAGAGCTGGCTAAACACTGAAGCTACAGTGTCCACCACATGCAGAGCTGGCTAAACACTGAAGCTACAGTGTCCACCACATACAGAGCTGGCTAAACACTGAAGCTACAGTGTCCACCACATGCAGAGCTGGCTAAACACTGAAGCTACAGTGTCCACCACATGCAGAGCTGGCTAAACACTGAAGCTACAGTGTCCACCACATGCTGAGCTGGCTAAACACTGAAGCTACAGTGTCCACCACATGCAGAGCTGGCTAAACACTGAAGCTACAGTGTCCACCACATGCAGAGCTGGCTAAACACTGAAGCTACAGTGTCCTCCACATGCAGAGCTGGCTAAACACTGAAGCTACAGTGTCCACCACATGCAGAGCTGGCTAAACACTGAAGCTACAGTGTCCACCACATGCAGAGCTGGCTAAACACTGAAGCTACAGTGTCCACCACATGCAGAGCTGGCTAAACACTGAAGCTACAGTGTCCACTACATGCTGACCTGTGTGAGAGGAGGGGGGGAGACAGCTCTCTGTGATGATTAGAGTTTAGACTGCAGTACTCATTTTAAACACTAGGGGGCAGAGTGACAGGCTGCTCCTTTAAGGTGAAGATGCTTCAGTTTTCTCCTTCCAAACTTTATGACAAGCTAGCAAGAGTCCTGAACAGCAAAAAAGAGTTGTGACCTCAATAAATAGAAAATAATGACATGCTTTGATACGTCTGATATGGATATGCTAGCAGTTGAGTTTAACACTCAGGAGGGTGTTACACTTTAATCTGCGACCCGTCCAACTCCGAGTTCATCTAATATTTGATCACAAAGCAGCAGGCTACAGAACAGGGAACAGAAACCAGTCTGTCGCTCAACAGACAGCCTTTACACACACACACACACACACACACACACACACACACACACACACACACACACACACACACATTATAACTGAAGAAGTTGTGTTACATCTTTCTGAGGGTTCACTGTAAATATCATGGTTCGTACACGCCCTCCCTCCCTCAGTCACATGAAGTCCCTGAAGTCCCTGAACATGAATCTGTGTATTAATGAGTGACAGAGTGAGAGTTCTGTCCACACCTAAATATCAAACACAGCAGGAGGTCTGAGCAGATTAAAATCAGAAGAAGAAGAAGACTCACCAGAGACAGAAAACCAACCGAGCGTCATGCTGAAATCTGCAGACTGAGATCCTGAAGCAGCTCTCTCTCTCCCCCTCCCTCCCTCTCTCTCTCTGTCTCTCTCTCTCTCTCTCTCTCTCTCTGTCTCTCTCTCTCCCCCTCCCTCCCTCCCTCTCTCTCTCTGTCTCTCTCTCTCTCTCTCTCCCCCTCCCTGCCCTGCCCTCTCTCTCTCTCTCTCTCTCTCTCTCCCCCTCCCTCTCTCTCTCCCCCTCCCTCTCTCTCTCTCCCTCTCTCTCTCTCTCTCTCTCTCTCTCCCTCCCTCTCTCTCTCTCTCTCTCTCTCTCTCTCTCCCCCTCCCTCCCTCTCTCTCTCTCTCTCTCTCTCTCTCTCTCTCTCTCTCTCTCCTCTCTCCCTATCTCTCTCTCGCTGAGGTGTGGCTCCAACCAGGAAATCCACCCTCCCTTTTTTTCTTCTCTTTCCTTGCACCTTCCAGTCCTGTATATTTTTAGTCAAACTGCTCCTCCTGTTGGCTGTACTGACTCATTACATCACAGTGACGTCATGCTGACTTCAGTCCAGAGGGGTCTTAAAACCAGTGTTCATCCCCAACATGTTATAAATAAAGTGAAACCAACAAAATAGTGTTATAAATAAACACATTTCTTCTTCATTTCCTTTGGTGACTTCATGTATTTAATGTTGTTTCCGGTGTTTGCTGTTTCTGTCTCCTGGCGCCCCTTTGTGGAGGTTCACTGTCATTGCAAGATGTGCACATTCAGTCAGTAGGCTTAAAATGTCACGTGACCGCTTCTCAACAAGTCATGGGTCTCATTTATAACCGTTGCATCGTACGCCCTTTCCCGCGTAAAGTTAGTGATCTTTAAAAACAAACATGGCGGTAAACTGGCGCACATGAAACGCGGACACATGCCTACCTACATCTTATGGACAATTGGTGAATTAAAGCCTGCAGAATGTATTGATGTCTCTTTCACATTTTATTCCACTAAATATCAAACTGACAGATCAGCGTCATTTATAATCATTAAAGCCGGTCGACCCGTTTTCAATAAAGAACTTTAAATATGACAATATTTAAACGTCAAGAAATAAATAAAAGTCCACCACACACGGAACGGACCTTAGAGGACCGGACTGCACACTAATGACATCACTGATGTAGAAATCAGATTTAAACTAACACAAACCATAGAGCCACCAGTTTACATGTCTGTAAATATGACATGTGTATTTCCCTCGGGATCAATAAAGTATCTATCTATCAATCAATCACATGGAGCATTCATCATCCAGCCTCATGTTTAGTTTGAATAAAGATGAGCTGAAGACATTTTGTCTTGTCCTTATTCAGCACGTCTTTATGGTGTGAATAATAAAAGAGTGACTCGATCATTAGACCTTTAAATCCTCATCATTAGTCACAGAGCAGGACGAGTTTATCATGTCAAATGTGACCTGCAGTTACAAGTTGTTGTTCATTGATCAAACAGTTGATTAATATCTGACAGTGATGGAGAGTGCTGACTGACGTGAGCTCTCTGATCATCAATAAATCACTGTGGGTCCTGTAACTATAGAAACACACACACACACACACAGGGCCAGATTTACTAAACCTGTGTGTGTGTATTAAAACATGTGTGTGTATTAAAACATGTGTGTGTATTAAAACATGTGTGTGTATTAAAACCTGTGTGTGTATTAAAACATGTGTGTGTATTAAAACATGTGTGTGTGTGTGTGTATTAAAACCTGTGTGTGTGTATTAAAACATGTGTGTGTGTATTAAAACATGTGTGTGTATTAAAACATGTGTGTGTATTAAAACATGTGTGTGTATTAAAACATGTGTGTATTAAAACCTGTGTGTGTATTAAAACATGTGTGTGTATTAAAACATGTGTGTGTGTATTAAAACATGTGTGTGTATTAAAACATGTGTGTGTGTATTAAAACATGTGTGTGTATTAAAACATGTGTGTGTATTAAAACATGTGTGTGTATTAAAACATGTGTGTGTATTAAAACATGTGTGTATTAAAACATGTGTGTGTATTAAAACATGTGTGTGTATTAAAACATGTGTGTGTATTAAAACCTGTGTGTGTGTATTAAAACCTGTGTGTGTGTGTGTGTGTGTGTGTATTAAAACATGTGTGTGTGTATTAAAACATGTGTGTATTAAAACATGTGTGTGTATTAAAACATGTGTGTGTATTAAAACCTGTGTGTGTATTAAAACATGTGTGTGTATTAAAACATGTGTGTATTAAAACCTGTGTGTGTATTAAAACATGTGTGTGTGTATTAAAACATGTGTGTGTATTAAAACATGTGTGTGTATTAAAACATGTGTGTGTGTATTAAAACATGTGTGTGTATTAAAACCTGTGTGTGTGTGTGTGTATTAAAACATGTGTGTGTGTATTAAAACCTGTGTGTGTATTAAAACATGTGTGTGTATTAAAACGTGTGTGTATTAAAACCTGTGTGTGTGTATTAAAACGTGTGTGTATTAAAACATGTGTGTGTGTATTAAAACATGTGTGTGTGTATTAAAACGTGTGTGTATTAAAACATGTGTGTGTGTATTAAAACATGTGTGTGTGTATTAAAACGTGTGTGTATTAAAACATGTGTGTGTGTATTAAAACATGTGTGTGTATTAAAACATGTGTGTGTGTATTAAAACATGTGTGTGTATTAAAACATGTGTGTGTATTAAAACATGTGTGTGTATTAAAACATGTGTGTGTATTAAAACCTGTGTGTGTGTGTGTATTAAAACATGTGTGTGTGTATTAAAACCTGTGTGTGTATTAAAACATGTGTGTGTGTATTAAAACGTGTGTGTATTAAAACCTGTGTGTGTATTAAAACATGTGTGTGTGTGTGTATTAAAACCTGTGTGTGTGTATTAAAACATGTGTGTGTGTATTAAAACATGTGTGTGTATTAAAACATGTGTGTGTATTAAAACATGTGTGTGTATTAAAACATGTGTGTGTATTAAAACATGTGTGTATTAAAACCTGTGTGTGTATTAAAACATGTGTGTGTATTAAAACATGTGTGTGTGTATTAAAACATGTGTGTGTATTAAAACATGTGTGTGTGTATTAAAACATGTGTGTGTATTAAAACATGTGTGTGTATTAAAACATGTGTGTATTAAAACATGTGTGTGTATTAAAACATGTGTGTATTAAAACCTGTGTGTGTATTAAAACATGTGTGTGTATTAAAACATGTGTGTGTATTAAAACCTGTGTGTGTGTATTAAAACCTGTGTGTGTGTGTGTGTGTGTGTGTATTAAAACATGTGTGTGTGTATTAAAACATGTGTGTATTAAAACATGTGTGTGTATTAAAACATGTGTGTGTATTAAAACCTGTGTGTGTATTAAAACATGTGTGTGTATTAAAACATGTGTGTATTAAAACCTGTGTGTGTATTAAAACATGTGTGTGTGTATTAAAACATGTGTGTGTATTAAAACATGTGTGTGTATTAAAACATGTGTGTGTGTATTAAAACATGTGTGTGTATTAAAACCTGTGTGTGTGTGTGTGTATTAAAACATGTGTGTGTGTATTAAAACCTGTGTGTGTATTAAAACATGTGTGTGTATTAAAACGTGTGTGTATTAAAACCTGTGTGTGTGTATTAAAACGTGTGTGTATTAAAACATGTGTGTGTGTATTAAAACGTGTGTGTATTAAAACATGTGTGTGTGTATTAAAACATGTGTGTGTGTATTAAAACGTGTGTGTATTAAAACATGTGTGTGTGTATTAAAACATGTGTGTGTATTAAAACATGTGTGTGTGTATTAAAACATGTGTGTGTATTAAAACATGTGTGTGTATTAAAACATGTGTGTGTGTATTAAAACATGTGTGTGTATTAAAACCTGTGTGTGTGTGTGTGTATTAAAACATGTGTGTGTGTATTAAAACCTGTGTGTGTATTAAAACATGTGTGTGTATTAAAACGTGTGTGTATTAAAACCTGTGTGTGTATTAAAACATGTGTGTGTGTATTAAAACATGTGTGTGTATTAAAACATGTGTGTGTATTAAAACATGTGTGTGTGTATTAAAACATGTGTGTATTAAAACATGTGTGTGTATTAAAACGTGTGTGTGTATTAAAACATGTGTGTGTGTATTAAAACCTGTGTGTGTGTATTAAAACCTGTGTGTGTGTATTAAAACATGTGTGTGTATTAAAACCTGTGTGTGTGTATTAAAACCTGTGTGTGTGTATTAAAACATGTGTGTGTGTATTAAAACCTGTGTGTGTGTATTAAAACCTGTGTGTGTGTATTAAAACATGTGTGTGTATTAAAACATGTGTGTGTGTATTAAAACATGTGTGTGTATTAAAACATGTGTGTGTGTATTAAAACCTGTGTGTGTGTATTAAAACATGTGTGTGTGTGTGTGTATTAAAACGTGTGTGTGTATTAAAACATGTGTGTGTGTATTAAAACCTGTGTGTGTATTAAAACATGTGTGTGTGTATTAAAACCTGTGTGTGTGTATTAAAACATGTGTGTGTATTAAAACATGTGTGTGTGTATTAAAACCTGTGTGTGTGTATTAAAACCTGTGTGTGTGTATTAAAACATGTGTGTGTATTAAAACATGTGTGTGTGTATTAAAACATGTGTGTGTATTAAAACATGTGTGTGTATTAAAACCTGTGTGTGTGTATTAAAACCTGTGTGTGTGTATTAAAACCTGTGTGTGTGTATTAAAACATGTGTGTGTATTAAAACATGTGTGTGTATTAAAACATGTGTGTGTATTAAAACCTGTGTGTGTGTATTAAAACATGTGTGTGTATTAAAACATGTGTGTGTATTAAAACCTGTGTGTGTGTATTAAAACATGTGTGTGTATTAAAACATGTGTGTGTGTATTAAAACATGTGTGTGTATTAAAACATGTGTGTGTATTAAAACCTGTGTGTATTAAAACATGTGTGTGTATTAAAACATGTGTGTGTATTAAAACCTGTGTGTGTGTATTAAAACATGTGTGTGTATTAAAACATGTGTGTGTATTAAAACCTGTGTGTGTGTATTAAAACATGTGTGTGTATTAAAACATGTGTGTGTGTATTAAAACATGTGTGTGTATTAAAACATGTGTGTGTATTAAAACCTGTGTGTATTAAAACATGTGTGTGTATTAAAACATGTGTGTATTAAAACATGTGTGTATTAAAACATGTGTGTGTGTATTAAAACATGTGTGTGTGTATTAAAACATGTGTGTGTATTAAAACATGTGTGTGTGTATTAAAACATGTGTGTGTATTAAAACATGTGTGTGTATTAAAACATGTGTGTGTGTATTAAAACATGTGTGTGTATTAAAACATGTGTGTGTATTAAAACGTGTGTGTGTATTAAAACATGTGTGTGTGTATTAAAACCTGTGTGTGTGTATTAAAACCTGTGTGTGTGTATTAAAACATGTGTGTGTATTAAAACCTGTGTGTGTGTATTAAAACCTGTGTGTGTGTATTAAAACCTGTGTGTGTGTATTAAAACATGTGTGTGTATTAAAACATGTGTGTGTGTATTAAAACCTGTGTGTGTGTATTAAAACATGTGTGTGTGTGTGTGTATTAAAACGTGTGTGTGTATTAAAACATGTGTGTGTGTATTAAAACCTGTGTGTGTATTAAAACATGTGTGTGTGTATTAAAACCTGTGTGTGTGTATTAAAACCTGTGTGTGTGTATTAAAACCTGTGTGTGTGTATTAAAACATGTGTGTGTATTAAAACATGTGTGTGTGTGTGTGTATTAAAACATGTGTGTGTATTAAAACATGTGTGTGTATTAAAACCTGTGTGTGTGTATTAAAACCTGTGTGTGTGTATTAAAACCTGTGTGTGTGTATTAAAACATGTGTGTGTATTAAAACATGTGTGTGTATTAAAACATGTGTGTGTATTAAAACCTGTGTGTGTGTATTAAAACATGTGTGTGTATTAAAACATGTGTGTGTATTAAAACCTGTGTGTGTGTATTAAAACATGTGTGTGTATTAAAACATGTGTGTGTGTATTAAAACATGTGTGTGTATTAAAACATGTGTGTGTATTAAAACCTGTGTGTATTAAAACATGTGTGTGTATTAAAACATGTGTGTATTAAAACATGTGTGTATTAAAACATGTGTGTGTGTATTAAAACATGTGTGTGTATTAAAACATGTGTGTGTATTAAAACATGTGTGTATTAAAACATGTGTGTGTGTATTAAAACCTGTGTGTGTGTATTAAAACCTGTGTGTGTGTATTAAAACCTGTGTGTGTATTAAAACATGTGTGTGTGTATTAAAACATGTGTGTGTATTAAAACACGTGTGTGTGTATTAAAACATGTGTGTGTGTGTGTGTGTATTAAAACATGTGTGTGTATTAAAACCTGTGTGTGTGTGTATTAAAACATGTGTGTGTGTATTAAAACATGTGTGTGTATTAAAACCTGTGTGTGTGTGTTAAAACATGTGTGTGTGTATTAAAACATGTGTGTGTGTGTTAAAACATGTGTGTGTGTATTAAAACATGTGTGTGTATTAAAACATGTGTGTGTATTAAAACATGTGTGTGTATTAAAACATGTGTGTGTGTATTAAAACATGTGTGTGTGTATTAAAACATGTGTGTGTATTAAAACATGTGTGTGTGTATTAAAACATGTGTGTGTATTAAAACATGTGTGTGTGTATTAAAACATGTGTGTGTATTAAAACATGTGTGTGTATTAAAACATGTGTGTGTATTAAAACCTGTGTGTGTGTATTAAAACCTGTGTGTGTGTATTAAAACCTGTGTGTGTATTAAAACATGTGTGTGTGTATTAAAACATGTGTGTGTATTAAAACACGTGTGTGTGTATTAAAACATGTGTGTGTGTGTGTGTATTAAAACATGTGTGTGTATTAAAACCTGTGTGTGTGTATTGAAACATGTGTGTGTATTAAAACCTGTGTGTGTGTATTAAAACATGTGTGTGTGTATTAAAACATGTGTGTGTATTAAAACCTGTGTGTGTGTGTTAAAACATGTGTGTGTGTATTAAAACATGTGTGTGTGTATTAAAACATGTGTGTGTATTAAAACATGTGTGTGTGTATTAAAACCTGTGTGTGTATTAAAACATGTGTGTGTGTGTTAAAACATGTGTGTGTGTATTAAAACATGTGTGTGTATTAAAACATGTGTGTGTATTAAAACATGTGTGTGTATTAAAACATGTGTGTGTGTATTAAAACATGTGTGTGTGTATTAAAACATGTGTGTGTATTAAAACATGTGTGTGTGTATTAAAACATGTGTGTGTATTAAAACATGTGTGTGTGTATTAAAACATGTGTGTGTATTAAAACATGTGTGTGTATTAAAACATGTGTGTGTATTAAAACATGTGTGTGTATTAAAACATGTGTGTGTGTATTAAAACATGTGTGTGTATTAAAACATGTGTGTGTATTAAAACATGTGTGTGTATTAAAACATGTGTGTGTGTATTAAAAATGTGTTATCTGATGTTCTAACAGCGTGCAGAGAGGACTGAGTCTTTATATGAGCTAAACAACACGTACTGTTCCTTTAGCACGTTTGTATTAATGAATATTTAATATGAGGTGTTTCTGTCTCAGAGTGTCAAATACTGGGAGGAGAAAATGTACAGAAGGTAAGTTAGTACACACAGTGAGACACACTGCAGGCTGCAGGTAGGAGGAGACACAGTGAGACACACTGCAGGCTGCAGGTAGGAGGAGACACAGTGAGACACACTGCAGGCTGCAGGTAGGAGGAGACACAGTGAGACACACTGCAGGCTGCAGGTAGGAGGAGACACAGTGAGACACACTGCAGGCTGCAGGTAGGAGGAGACACAGTGAGACACACTGCAGGCTGCAGGTAGGAGGAGACACAGTGAGACACACTGCAGGCTGCAGGTAGGAGGAGACACAGTGAGACACACTGCAGGCTGCAGGTAGGAGGAGACACAGTGAGACACACTGCAGGCTGCAGGTAGGAGACACAGTGAGACACACTGCAGGCTGCAGGTAGGAGGAGACACAGTGAGACACACTGCAGGCTGCAGGTAGGAGGAGACACAGTGAGACACACTGCAGGCTGCAGGTAGGAGGAGACACAGTGAGACACACTGCAGGCTGCAGGTAGGAGACACAGTGAGACACACTGCAGGCTGCAGGTAGGAGACACAGTGAGACACACTGCAGGCTGCAGGTAGGAGGAGACACAGTGAGACACACTGCAGGCTGCAGGTAGGAGGAGACACAGTGAGACACACTGCAGGCTGCAGGTAGGAGGAGACACAGTGAGACACACTGCAGGCTGCAGGTAGGAGGAGACACAGTGAGACACACTGCAGGCTGCAGGTAGGAGGAGACACAGTGAGACACACTGCAGGCTGCAGGTAGGAGGAGACACAGTGAGACACACTGCAGGCTGCAGGTAGGAGGAGACACAGTGAGACACACTGCAGACTGCAGGTAGGAGGAGACACAGTGAGACACACTGCAGACTGCAGGTAGGAGGAGACACAGTGAGACACACTGCAGACTGCAGGTAGGAGGAGACACAGTGAGACACACTGCAGGCTGCAGGTAGGAGGAGACACAGTGAGACACACTGCAGGCTGCAGGTAGCAGGAGACACAGTGAGACACACTGCAGGCTGCAGGTAGGAGACACAGTGAGACACACTGCAGGCTGCAGGTAGGAGGAGACACAGTGAGACACACTGCAGGTAGGAGGAGACACAGTGAGACACACTGCAGGCTGCAGGTAGGAGGAGACACAGTGAGACACACTGCAGGCTGCAGGTAGGAGGAGACACAGTGAGACACACTGCAGGCTGCAGGTAGGAGGAGACACAGTGAGACACACTGCAGGCTGCAGGTAGGAGGAGACACAGTGAGACACACTGCAGGCTGCAGGTAGCAGGAGACACAGTGAGACACACTGCAGGCTGCAGGTAGGAGGAGACACAGTGAGACACACTGCAGGTAGGAGGAGACACAGTGAGACACACTGCAGGCTGCAGGTAGGAGGAGACACAGTGAGACACACTGCAGGCTGCAGGTAGGAGGAGACACAGTGAGACACTGCAGGCTGCAGGTAGGAGGAGACACAGTGAGACACTGCAGGCTGCAGGTAGGAGGAGACACAGTGAGACACACTGCAGGCTGCAGGTAGGAGGAGACACAGTGAGACACTGCAGGCTGCAGGTAGGAGGAGACACAGTGTGACACACTGCAGGCTGCAGGTAGGAGGAGACACAGTGAGACACACTGCAGGCTGCAGGTAGGAGGAGACACAGTGAGACACACTGCAGGCTGCAGGTAGGAGGAGACACAGTGAGACACACTGCAGGCTGCAGGTAGGAGGAGACACAGTGAGACACACTGCAGGCTGCAGGTAGGAGGAGACACAGTGTGACACACTGCAGGCTGCAGGTAGGAGGAGACATAGGGAGGGACAATGGGATGATTTTATTTAGTATCTTGTTTCAATAATAGTTTAAAGAAACGTCCTGATTAAACTGTGAACATTCACAGCGTCTGTTCTAAAGAATTGACACATTGACATGATGTCGTCCTGTTTCCTTCTTCTCACCAACATTTTAAACATTTCATTTTCTCTGCTTACAAGTCTCTGCTGCTTCTCCAGAGCGCGCTCGTCTCTTCACTCTACAGCCCCCCCCTGCTGCTGCTGCCCCCCCTGCTGCTGCCCCCCCTGCTGCTGCCCCCCCCCCTGCTGCTGCCCCCCCCCCTGCCGCTGCCCCCCCCCCCCTGCTGCTGCCCCCTCCCCTGCTGCTGCCCCCCCTGCTGCTGCCCCCCCCTGCTGCTGCCCCCCCCCCTGCTGCGCTGTGGGACGCTTGAACAACTTCAGTACCTGTTGCCATGAGATTCATGTCCGATCAATCACAGCGCTGACCGGCTTCTGGTGCACAACGATGGCACGAGTGGCACACACACACACACACACACACACACACACTGCGCACCAGTACACACACACACACACACTGCGCACCAGTACACACACACACACACACACACACACACACTGAGCACCAGTACACACACACACACACACTGCGCACCAGTACACACACACACACACACTGCGCACCAGTACACACACACACACACACACACACACACACTGAGCACCAGTACACACACACACACA
This sequence comes from Symphodus melops, assembly GCF_947650265.1. Classification (NCBI taxonomy): domain Eukaryota; kingdom Metazoa; phylum Chordata; class Actinopteri; order Labriformes; family Labridae; genus Symphodus; species Symphodus melops. The sequence goes on from NC_136708.1 coordinate 23,096,609, forward strand.
CACTGCGCACCAGTACACACACACACACACACACACACACACTGAGCACCAGTACACACACACACACACACACACTGCGCACCAGTACACACACACACACACACACACACACACTGAGCACCAGTACACACACACACACACACTGCGCACCAGTACACACACACACACACACACTGCGCACCAGTACACACACACACACACACTGCGCACCAGTACACACACACACACACACACACTGAGCACCAGTACACACACACACACACACACACACACACACTGAGCACCAGTACACACACACACACACACACACACACACTGAGCACCAGTACACACACACACACACTGAGCACCAGTACACACACACACACACACACACACACACTGAGCACCAGTACACACACACACACACACACACACACTGAGCACCAGTACACACTGGTTGCTCCTGCAGTCGTCCAGCTTTCTGTCCAAACTCTCTGTGACGTAAACCAGTAGAACCTGACAGACGCCTCCTCAAGGTTATCACCTGACGTCATCACGCAAATGTTCTTAGTAAATCACCCGCAAAACGCCCACAAGCCAAACGTGCAAACTTCTGCAATGAATACGCAGTTTAGTCCTCTTTATTTGAGATCTTATTAAATCAGGCCCTAACACTGTATTATTCATAATCCACAAAGTTACAGTGTTCAGTCTCTTCACCTGCAGAACTGTTCATCATGTGTTTAAATGTCCCACGCGCCGTTTAGATCTTAGTAAATCTGACTCTTATACTCCTAATGATGAACAGTGGATGTTTTGGCAGCAACGCGGTGACATTCTGAGATTTGTCTTTAGTTTATGACCCTGCTGCTGCTGCAAACTACCGATATGTGCTTTCTAACCTCGACTTCCTTTTCTTCGTTTAAACTTCCGGTTTTTGGCGCTATCCAGGAATCCTTTGATCTGCCGCCTCATTTGTATTCATGGTAATTCACGCGCTGCTTTGCATTGACCTTTTATGGTTAAATGTGGGCGTGTCGCGGGCGGAACATGAGGATAATGCGCACATTTGTAGGTGGATCTTGATTTATAAGGTGTTCATAGAACGGTTTTATAAAGCTGAATTATTTTGTACGCACGCCATTTCCGGGTTTTTGGCGCACGTACATATCTTTGTTTTATAAATGAGAAGTGTTTTCATAGGATCATTTTAACGGAAGGCGTAAACAAAGTAAGGCGCGATCGGCTGCTCTTATTTTGAAAAGGAATAACGGAAGTCTTGGTGTGTATTATGTGGTCGTGCTTGACGCAGGCGCAGAGCTGATTTAACCTGCAGCAGCTGAGCAGCACAGATTGAACCTCCTGCAACAAAAGAGACACAAGCAAATAAAGAAGAGAAACACGAGGAAGGTTTCATCTCTGATTACCGGAAACACACAGGTAAACTCATTTATTCACATCCGGTCAGTTTATTGTTTGTTCTCTGAGAAGAAGCCGCTCATGATAAATCTGCTGGAATACATGTCAGAATACCAACAATAAGTCGTTATTCGTGTTTATCCGAATATTTCATCGAGTTAATCGACTGCATCTTCGTCTGCTGATGAGCCGAGCCGAGCCGAGCCGAGCCGAGCCAACGCCTCTGATTCAGCCAGATCATTGATGGCGATGATCCCAGAATCAATTCACAACAGAATTTCTACTACAACAGCCGAGCTGGGTCATTTATTGAAAATCAAATTATAACGTGTCCATTAGAATTAAGACGATCAGCCAATCAGAGCCGATCAGAGCCGATCAGAGCCGATCAGAGCCGATCAGAGCCAACGCCTAAGGATCGATAAACTGGACGATCCGGAGGGAGAAC